>NW_026539148.1:0-144127 GCF_027791375.1 Indicator indicator
TCCTTTTATTTAAAACTCTTACCAGCATACGTTCCTGTCATTTCTTTGCACTGACACTTATAAATAATAAAACAGATTCTTAAAAGAAAGAAAACAAGAAAGCCCAATAAACCCAACATCGCCCCCCAGAAAAACCCCTAACAACAATAAAAAACCATGAACAAAACAACCTGGAACATCTCATTTAATCTTTTTTTTTTTTTTTCAATTAAAAAAAAAAGAAAAAAATAAATTAAAATTGTCTGATAATTTTTGCTCTATGCAGCAGCTGCCATTGTCAAGATACTGTATTTGCTACAGCAGTTTTTGCAAGAGAGACTGAAAATCCATATTTAGGGGGTTTCTGTTCATTTATTTTTAAATCAGACAGCTTGTGTTTAGTTTGAGACAGACTTTAATGGAAGCAACTTCTCTTTTTAACTTTCGTCTTTTAAAAATTCCTTTTCTGAAGAATGCCAGCTAGATACTCAGCTGGCAAAACTGTTGTAACTTCATATGATTTACACAAAATGAAAATGTGAGATGTAGAAATTATACTAACAGTCTCTGTATATTGAATGACACTTTAAATGAGCTAATGTATGAAAAGTAGTCAACATATAAACAACTCATCTGCTCTTTGCATGATCTTTTGCAAGCCTGTCTGTGTTTTCAAGAACAAAGAGAAAGTGATACTTTAAAAGTCTTTTTCTCTCTTATCCAAGATTAAGGTCAGAAAGTAAGAAAGGAAAATTGTCCAGCTAAACAGAACAGCAGAGGACTCTGAAGAGACCCTAGTTTCTGTTCAGACCTCTGAGTTTTGTGAACAATGTGGCAACAGCAGATATCTAATTGAGGAAGTCAAAACTTCCAGGATGAGAATATTTATTCCCTGTATTTACTTTTTCTGGTAATGAATACCTCTGAAGATTTGATTTTTAGAGGTCAGATACTTAACTTTTTTTTTTTTTTAATAATCCAAATCTCATTGTCACATCTCCAAATTACAAACTTCTGCATTTATGTGTGAGGAATAGATTTCTGTATGGTCTTGTATGATCATCCAGATTAATGCATCCCAAGTTTTAATACTTAATTTTCATTTTTAAGTTTGACACGAACTTTTTCATCCAAGATTTAAAAAGTCCCTGAAGAGAATTTTCTCTTTGCATTGTAAATGCATGGATTTGTGGACAGTAACACTCAACCAATGACTAGAATTAAAATTAAATGAACTGATTCATGGATCTCGGTCTGTGTTCCTTCATCGCTCTTTCCTCATTAAATGCCTTTGCAATTGATCTACATTCCATTACATGATACAATTTTCACAGGTCTGAGAAATCTATATAAAATCTTGAAAACAACAAAGCACATACAATTTCTGAAATTATATCTGTTGCTGAAAGTGTTTGCATGATCTCACAAAGAGTTAACACTGTCTTAATTCAGAGGAGTATATAAAGAGGAAGGTGGCTGGAAGAAATGGGGAAACTAAATTTCATTTGTGCTGGGTTACACCCATCCTGGAAGGGGCTGAAAGAATCCAGCCCCCCAGGTGGACAAAAGAAACTTAATCCAGATTAATCCAGATGGGAGCTGGTTTCTTCCCCACAAGGAGAAGGTGTCCCCTGGCTCAGAGCTGGTCTACTCCACTCCCCCTTCCTGTCTAGCAAGCCTATAAAAAGGGCGAACATCTTGCTTCTTGCTCTCTTTCCTGCCTCATCCACTCGAAAGAGTATTGGCTGCTGCTGCTGCCTCCTGCACTGACCACATGCCCGGGGCCTACTTCTTCCAACTGAATCCACTTGCATCCAGGGGAGCACAAGGCCACCCAGGCTTGGTTTTATACATTTTCCCACTTACCCTCATTCCTTACCTTTGTGAACCCTCCTGTTACTGCCATATATATTTATATATACACATAAATATAATTTTTTTTTGTAAAAAAAAATTTACCTCTTCTACTTCCAAACTGATTCCAGACTATTTCTTTCACGAGTTTACTTCTCCTCTCCCCTAACCCCTTTTTTTTTCTTTCCTCCCTCTCTACCTTGCCAGGAAAAAAAGGGAAGGGGGAGGAATCACAGAATCAATAAGGTGGGAAAAGACCTCAATGATCATCGAAGTCCAACCTGTCACCCAAGACCTCATAACCACTAAACCATGTCACCAAGCGCCACGTCCAATCCCCTCTTGAACACCTCCAGGGATGGAATCTCAATCTGTTATCATTTGAGCTCCTAAAATCCAGTCAGAGCTCAAACCAGCACACCATTTAACTATTTAATATACAAAATTACAGTACCAGGGAATGTGACTCATGACTTGAAACTTTTCTGACTTCTTCTCCATGCTTACAAGATATCTTACAAATGGAAAACAAAAGAAGCAATATGTTCACTGTAGAAATGAAGGCCAAATTGATTTTTCAGTTTTTCAGTTAAAAATCAACTTTTCTAATTTAAATACAAGTTGAATTTCAATTATGTACTTGATCAGATCTGTTTGAAGCTTCTTCTTCAAGATAAGAAGACTTCTTACATCGTGAAATAACTGCAAAAGTCCATCAAACACCTCATAGAGGACAAATGGACACGGAGGAAAATGAAGATGAGGAAGTCTAGCCCTGGGCATAGGGTGTAGGGACCCCCGAGCAGGCTGCGTGCATGAGCAGTAGGGATAGAAGTTATATAACACAACTGCAAAATAGGGGAGTGGCTTTGCCTCCAAGACCCAGCCTCTTGTGACATCTTGATCTGACATCATGGGATGCAGGTCCCATTTAAACGGAAGGTTGCCATTGGTGGGGTTCTACTGCTTCTCTGATCCTACAAGGAGACTTGGTTCTGCAGGGACACCTGCCCAGATGGGAAGCGGACAGCTCCGCCAATTTGCAGTCTTCAGTACTGCTGTGTTTCTTATTGAGTGTGCAGGGTAAGTTAGTTGCACTTTGCTTTGGATTGGGCTATGCTTTCAGGTTGTGGGTAGCTTTTGGGGTTGTGCCTTGCTTTCAGTTTTTCGTGCCTTACATCACGCAGGTCCAACCTCGTCTGCCATTCTAATAAATAAAGTTGTACCTCTTGGCACCTGTGGTACGCATAGTTAATTAATTTCTCATCCAAAACAAATCATTAAGACCAGCACTCACAGGTGTTCCCAGCAGAAATGGTGCTCTAAATCACGTGGACCAGCTGTGGCAGTTTGGGCTGGGTGCCCCCTGCCACTGCTGCATGAGATACACCTCTGGTGTCCCAGGTACCCGCCCACTAGGGGTGGGCACAGGAAACGGTGTATTTTTACCCATAAATCCTGCACCCTATAAAGCCATCTGCAGAGTCATCCTCTTTCTCTTTCTTCCCTGTCTGCTCCCATGGGAGATGTCCTCTCTTATCGGGTAATGCCGGGGGAGTATCTCAGGCCTCTTAGGCCTGGCTAGACCTAATGCCAGGAGAAGAATGGAGGGGGGGCAATCCCAGACCTGGCCCACCTGAGACTTGCCTAGCAGTGGGAGGGGGGGGAGGGGGGGGGGGGGAAGGAAGAGCCCTGAGGGATTGGGTAGACCCTCAGGTGGGAGGAAGGGAGGATTGGGAAGCTTTTGGGAATTCTGTGAGGGGGTTTTGTATGCTTTGTAGTTTTCCACTATGCTTTGTAGTTTGTAGTTTTCTGTAGCTTCACCAATCGCTTTTCCATTTAAACTTTTTCCATCACTCTCCAATCCGTTTGCTTGTGTCATTCTTTCGTCCCTTTCGGGGCAAGAGATGTTCTGGCTGGCCTCAAACCAGCACACCAGCGATGGCTCCTTCTCCCACAACTCAGTGGCCAGCACATGGGATGCATCTGGGCATGGTTTTTACTTTGCATGCAGGCACATGAAGGCTTTGGTTTGCAGGTCTGAAGCTTTGGCTCACAAAGGTCTGCTGCCTCATGGCTAGAGCAGACACTTAGAACTGCTAAAGATTCAGGCTAGTTCTCTCCCTGACTGGGCAAGGCTTACCAGCAGGGTTCAGAACCTTTAAGATATGGTGGCAGCTTCTTCCTACTAGTGGGATATGACACTAATCTATAGTGAAGCAAAGTGAAGGACTCTTTGGTGGCTTCCGTGTAAACTGAGTCATGGAGCACTTCCCGGGTTGCTGGCTTCTGTCCAGACTGCAGACAAAGGCAGAGCAAGCACGAGGGAGAGCATGTGCAATGGAGATTAATAGCACAAAAGAGCAGAGATTCATAGCACAAAAGAGGGATTTGCAATCTCAGCCCTTCCCTGCTCACCGAGGCAGGAGCAGCGTGGGAGCAGTGCCAAGCAGCACGGCACGACCCCTGCTCTGAGCCAGCTTCTCCCTCCCAAGAGGCAGGCATGATGGGGGTTTTCACCAGATGAGCTGAGTCACGTGGGTTTGTCATCCAGTTAGGTCATGCGGGCAGGATCAGAGATGGTTGCAACTTCTCATAAAAGTGTTTCCAAAAGATCTGTGTCAACCCAGACAGAGGTTACGCATAAACATGCAGGTATCCAGACTCCTGGCTGTAAGGAGTGACAGAATCTCTCACTTCCCATGGCAGACTGCAGGGACTACACATGTATTTGCTGTGAGCAAGTGGGTGACCTTCTCTGTCTAGTGGCTGAGCTAACAGAGGAAGTTAAAAGGATGCAGACTATTAGAAAGCGTGAGAGGAAGCTGGACCAGTGGAGTCAGACTTCAAACAGTCCCATCAGCCATGCCGTAGTCAGGACACTAAACACCCCCTACTCTCTTACAGGCTTCCCAAGCAGAATGAATCAGAAGCTGGAGGGCAATGGAGACAAATTCCTCCCAAGTGCACCAGGTGTGGTACCCCACAAGCCACTGAACCCCCTCAGGTGCCCCTGTATAATAGATATGCTATTCTTAGTGAACCTGTTTCCACCAAACCCAATGTTGAGCAAGTGGAACCATCTAACAGCTGCTATGAAAGCTTATCTAGTTTACGTCGTTCAGAGAGGCTAGGGGCGAGTAATCCTACTGTCAAAACATCTGCAGTCAAGAAGAAACGCCAGATGCTTGTCATTGGGGACTCACTTCTGATGGCCATTGAGGGTCCTATATACAGATCTGATCCACTCTTTAGGGAAGTCTGTTGCCTCCCTGGGGACAGAGACAAGGACGTAGTAAGAAAACTTCCTACCCTGATCCACCCAACTGACTACTACCCATTGTTGGTTTTCCAAATAGAAAATGGTGAAATTTCAAAAAGAAGTTTGAGATCAATGAAGAAGGACTTCAGAGCCCTGGGACAAATGGTTAAGGGGTCAGGAGCACAATTAGTATTTGCTTCTGTCCCCCCACTAGCTATGCCTAATGATGGACTAACTATGAAAATCCAGCAGATTAATGCCTGGCTGTGGGACTGGTGTCAATAGCAGGCTTTTGGGTTCTTTGATCACAGGCTAATCTACAAGACTCCAGGGCTGCTAACTAGAGAAAAAAAAATATCTGAGAGGATCTCTGAGAGGAAAAAGAATCCCGGGACAAGAACTGGCAGGGCTGATTGATAGGTCTTTGATTTCAAGAGGGGAAGAGGGAAAAACAAGACCCACTGAGGACATTTCTGGGACAATTGTAAGGCAGGGTACCAGCTCCACTGCTATCCCAGAGGCTGCAGGGGACAGTGGATTATGCAACACCCACAATGTTAACAGTTTGGTAATCCACAATGGTAACAATGGTAACTCTGCTAAATCCCTAGAGTGTCTGTATACCAACACGAGAAGCATGGGGAATAAGCAGGATAAACTGGAAATCTGGGTGCAGTCGCAGGGTTATGATCTTGTTGCAATTACAGAGAGATAGTGGGACAGCTCCCATGACTGGAATGTAGTTATGGACTACTATGTTCTTTTCAGGAAGGACAGGCTGACAAGGTGAGGTGGTGGAGTTGCCCTCTATGTGAATAAGAAACTGGAATGTGTTGAGCTCAGCTCAGGGGGAGATGATAAAAGCATTGAAAGCTTATGGGTAAGAGTGAAGGGACATACAAACATGGATGATACAGTTGTGGGGGTTTACTACAGACCACCGAACCAGGGATGAGGCCTCTTACAGGCAGCTGGAAGTAGCCTCAAGATCAACTGCCCTGGTGCTTGTGGATGACTTCAACCATTCGGATATTAGTTGGAAAGATCACACAGCCAAGCACAAACAGTCCAAAAGGTTCCTGCAGTGCATTGATGACAACTTTCTCCTGCAAGTCATTGAAGAACTAACAAGGAGAAGTGCAATGCTGGACCTGATATTAACAAGCAAAGATGGACTGGTTGTAGATGTCAAGGTTGGGAGTGATCTTGGTTGCAGTGACCACGACATGTTAAAGTTTAATATCAACAAACAAAGAAGCAGGGTGATAAGTAAAATTTCAATGCTGGACTTTAAAAGGGCCAACTCTCCCCTCTTCAAGACTCTACTTGGAAATATCCAGTGGACTAGGGCTCTGGAAAGAAGGGGTTCCCAAGAGAGGTGGTTGATGTTCAAAAATTATCTCCTCCTAGCTCAAGAGAAATGTATTCCCTTGAAAAGAAAATCAAGTGAGGCAAGCAGAAGACCTGCATGGATAAGCAAGGGATGCTTAGTAAAACTCAAAACTAAAAAGCAGGTTTACAATATGTGGAAGAAAGGGCTGGCCAATTGTGAGGATTATAGAGATGCAGCCAGAAAATGTAGAGAAGAAACACGAAAGCCAGGGCTCTCCGGGAACTGAATCTTGCCAGAGGGTGAAGGAGAACAAGAAGATTTTTTTTCAAATATATCAATGATAAAAGGAAGAGCAGGGAAGAGGTAGGTCCACTGCTGAATGAGAAGGGGGATACAGTAACTGATGATGCAGAAATGGCAGAGTTGCTGAACACCTTCTTTGCCTCAGTCTTCACTCCTATGACCAGCCATGCAGATCCTCAGTCTCTAGAAGCAAAGGAGCAGAACTGGAGAGATGTGGATATTCCTTTCGTCAGTCAGGAAAGGGTTAGAGATCTCTTATACCATCTAAAGACACACAAATCCATGGCCCTGATGGGGTGCATCCATGAGTGCTGAGAGAGCTGGCTGATACTGTTGCTGAACCTCCCTCCATCATCCTTGAAAAGTCGTGGAAAATGGGAGAGGTTCCTGGTGACTGGATGAAAGCAAATGTCATTCCAGTCTTCAAAAAAGGCAAGAAGGAAGACCCAGGCAACTGACTGACCAGCAGTCAGCCTCACCTCCATCCCTAGAAAGATGATGGAGCAGCTCATCATGGAGGTCATCTCTAACCACATGGAAGACACGAAGGTTATCATGAGTAGCCAACATGGATTTACCAAGGAGAAATCTTGTCTAACTAACCTGATAGCTTTCTATGAAGTTCTGACCAAGTGGGTAGATGAGGGAGCAGTGGATGTCATATATTTTGACTTCAGTAAAGCTTTTGATACAGTCTCCCATAACATCCTCATAGAAAAGCTCAGGAGATGCGGCATAGATGGTTGGTCAATGAGGTGGATTGCAAACTGGCTCCACAACAGAGTTCAGAGGGTTGTCATCAGTGGCACAGAGTCAGTTTGGAGGCCTGTGGCAGGGATTGGTCCTGGGTCCTGTTTTGTCAATGACTCAGTGAGGGGATTGAAGGTACCCTCAGCAAATCCGCTGATGATACAAAACTGGGGGGGTTGGATGACACCCCGTCAGGCTGTGCAGCCATCCAATGTGACCTGGACAGGCTGGAGAGCTGGGTGCAGGCAAACCTCAGGAAGTTTAATAAGGACAAGTGCAGGGTCCTACATGTGGGGAGAAGTAACAGCAGGCACCTGTACAGGTTAGGGGCTACCCTGCTGGAAAGCAGCTCCACAGAGAAAGACCTTGGAGTGCTGCTGGTGGACAGCAAGTTCTCCATGGAACAACAATGTGCTCTTGTGGCCACGAGAGCCAATGGGATCCTGGGATGTATCAAGAAAGGTGTGTCCAGCAGGTCTAGGGAAGTTCTTCTACCTCTCTACTCTGCCCTGGTGAGACCACACCTGAAATACTGTGACCAGTTTTGGCTCCCCAGTTCAAGAGAGACAGAGAACTGCTGGACAGAATCTGATGGAGAGCCACGAGGATGATTAGGGGTCTTTGAACATCTCCCTCATGAAGAGAGAATGAGAGCCCTGGGGCTGTTTGGTCTGGAGAAGAGAAGACTGAGAGGGGATCTGATCAATGTCTATAAACGTCTGAGAGGTCAGTGTCAGGAGGAGGGGTCCAGGCTCTTTTCGGTGGTTCACAGTGATAAGGCAAAGAACGATGGGTTTCAAACTAGAACAAAGATTTCACTTCAACATGAGGAGAAAGTTCTTTACAGTGAGGGTGACAGAGCACTGGAACAGGCTGCCCAGGGTGGTTGTGGAGTTTACTTCTCTGGATACTTTCAAAACCCACCTGGATGTGTTCCTGTGCAGACTATCCTAAGTGATCCTGCTCTTGCAGGGTGCTTGGACCAGATGATCTCTTGAGGTCCCTTCCAACCTCTGACATACTGTGATACTGTGAAAAGATCTTAAGCAAAGGGTGAAGAGCAACTTATTTACAGTTTAGGGAATATTTATAAGTTGCTCAAAGCTTGGGTTTGGCCAATAGTCAATCTTGATTAGACACCTTTAGCCAATGACAAAAGCATATGGTTAAAATTATGCACAACTTGGAAGAAGCGCAAGTATTCCACAAGGTTTGTGATTGATCTTGTTTACCCTGAAGAAGGCAGTTTGGGTTCTTTACCCCGGCTTGGTGATGCCTGTCCCTTTGTTTAATCAGCTCTGGGCTGAGTACCCATCCCAGAAAGAGGGGGAAAGGGAGCATGTAAGCAAAACATATTGGGACATGTTTTGGCAATATCTGGGGCAAAATTCTGGGGCAAATTCTGGAGCCTCATCCAGCCTGGCCTTAAACACCTCCAGGGATGGGGCCTCAACCACCTCCCCCTTCATGACACCATATTATATTTAACAAGATCACTGAACGGGAAATCTATATATTTCTTTATCTTTCATGTCTCAGGTCTCAGAAAAAAACTAATATCTAATATGTACAAAGCACATCACATCCTATTTACAAGACACATATATATTAATCATATTACATGATACAGTGATTCCCAGGAATGCAATCTTTTTATATATGTAATCTCTAATGGGCAGCTAAGTTTACAGCTGATGTTTAATTAGGAGATTGCAGTTGCAATAATCTCTTTTAAATTGCATTTAGCCAAGGTACAGTATAATGAAATATAAGTGACCCAAACTAAATGGAAGCACTGAAGTATAATAATGTGGCAATACATCAACAAAAATACAATGATTCTGCAGTCAGTTCATGCCCTAATGGCAGAAAGAGGGTTTGAATGCCACTTTAACTGTAAGTAGAATCATAGAATCATAGAATCAGTCAGGATTAGAAGAGACCACAAGGATCATCTAGTTCCAAACCCCCTGCCTTGGGCAGGGGCACCTCACACTAGATCAGCCTGGCCAGAGCCTCATCCGGCCTGGCCTTAAACACCTCCAGGGATGGGGCCTCAACCACCTTCCTGGACAACCCATTCCAGGCTCTCACCAATCTCATGGGGAAGAACTTCTTCCTCACATCCAGCCTGAATCTCCCCACTTCCAGCTTTATTCCATTCCCCCTAGTCCTATTAGTATCTGAAATCCTAAAAAGTCCCTCCCCAGCTTTCTTGTAGGCCCCCTTCAGATACTGGAAGGCCACAAGAAGGTCACCTCTTTTCTCCAGAGCCTTCTTTTCTCCAGACTGAACAGCCCCAACTCTTTCAGTCTCTCCTCATAGGAAAGGTGCTCTGTCCCTCTGATCATCCTGCTGGTCCTTCTCTGGACACATTCCTGAACCTCCATATCCCTCTTGTAATAAGGGCTCCAGGACTGGACACAGTACTCCAGGTGAGATCTCACCAGGGCTGAGTAGAGGGGGAGAATCACCTCCCTTGACCTGCTGGCCACACTTCTCTTGATGCAGCCCAGGATCTGGTTGGCTTTCTGGGCTGCAAGTGCACATTGACAGCTCATGTTGAGCTTCTCATCCACCAGCACCCCCAAGTTCCTCTCCTCAAGGTGGCTTTCCAACCATTCCCTGCCCAGCCTGGATTTGTGCTTGGGATTTCCTCGACCCAGATGCAGGATCCTGCGCTTGGTCTTGCTGGACCTCATGAGGTTGGCTTGTGCCCATCTCTCCAGCCTGTCAAGGTCCCTCTGGATGGCACCCCTTCCCTCCAGCATGTCTGCTGCACCACACAGCTTGGTGTCATCAGCAAACTTGCTGAGGGTGTACTCAATGCCACTGTCCATGTCACCAACAAAGATGTTGAACAAGACTGGTCCCAGGACCAGTCCCTGAGGGACTCCACTTGTCACTGGCCTCCACTGGGACATGGACAGCCATTGACAGCCACTCTTTGGGTGCCACCAAGCCAGTTCTTTATCCATCGAGTGGTCCACCCATCAAACCCATGTGTCACCAGTTTGGAGACCAGGATATGGTGCGGGACGGCGTCGAAGGCTTTGCTCAGGTCCAGGTAAATGACATCAGTTGCTCGCCCTTCATCTATTAATGTTGTCACTTGTTCATAGTGACACCAGGTTTGTCAGGCAAGATTTGCCTTTGGTGAAGGCATGCTGACTGTACCCAGTCATCTCTTCACTATTCTTCTGTCTCAGTAGTGCCTCCAGGAGAATCTGCTCCATGATCTTACCAGGTATAGAGGTGAGACTAATTGGCCTGTAGTTCCCTGGCTCTTCCTTCTTCCCCTCTTTGAAAATGGGAGTAATGTTTCCCCTTTTCCAGTCACTGGGGACTTTCCCAGACTGTCGTATCTTTGGAAAATAATGGAGAGGGGCTTAGCAACCTCATCTGCCAGTTCTCTCAGTATCCGTGGGTGTATGCCATCGGGTCCCATGGACTTGAACACTTTCAGGTTCTTCAGGTGATCATGAACATGATCTTCACTTAGGATGGGAAGTTCTTCCTTCTGGTTCTTGCCATTAGCTTCCATGACTATTCCAGGAGTGTGGCTGGAGGCCCTTGCAGTGAAGACTGAGGTAAAGAAATCATTGAGAACCTCAGCCTTTTCCACATCACTTGTGACCATTTCACCTGGTTCCTTTCTGAGGGGGGCCACACCTTCCCTAGGCTTCTTTTTACCATTAATATACTTTTAGAAATTCTTAGTGTTCCCTTTAACCTCCCTGGCTAGACTTAATTCAAACTGTGCTTTGGCTTTCCTACCCAGGTCTCTTGCTGCTCGGGCAGCTTCCTTATATACTCCCCAATCTAGCTGTCCTTTCCTCCACTTCTTTAGAGTTTCCTTATAAGTGACAGTGTGTCCAGCAGCTCCTTGCTCATCCAGGCAGGCCTCCTAGCATTCTTTCCTGCTTTTCTCTTTGTTGGTATACATTGCTCCTGGACACAGAGGAGTGTGTTTATGTATTATTCACAGTAGCAAATAATGATAAAATATCAACATTTCATTTTCGTCTTATGAATTTCTTTTGACTAGTGACCTAATTAATTATTAAAAAGGGGGAAAAGAGTTTGTATATTTATTTTTTCTTTTTAGCTATGAATATGAAAAATCAGAGTGCTGAGTACTAGAAAGTAATTTATGATCTTAAAATGTCACAGTCAACATTAATAGTGTTTAAGTGATATGAAATAAAATAAAAAAGAATTCACTGTCTTCAACTTATAGAGTGTTTGTTGGGTTTCTTCATTGTATATGTACGCATGTAAGCATTTTTTATTGTTGGTGACATTTCTTATTAACATAAAATAAGAAACGTAAGTATTTCAACAGCTGTCTGATCATTTTGTTTATTTTCTTTATTATTTTTCCTTTTTCTATTTTTTTATTTACTTAATCCTTAGAAATTGTGCAAACTATCTAGAAGAAGTAGTGGAAAATAGAAGTCACAATCTGCATATAACAGTATTACGTGTTCTCAAGTATCAGATACTTCCTTGTCAGCTTACAAAGTCCTGGTTTAGATTGCTACTACATATACACAGTAAAGGGAGGCTCTATTTAGGATCTAGTTCTTTCACCAAATGATAAATGTGAACCAAAGAATTATAAATGTTCACAAGTTCCGTTAATATGATTATCAGCCACCTAGAGGTGGCTCTCCTTAATTTTATGTGTTAGTAATGATTCTTTACCTGTTTGTGTAACAATCCATAAGAGGTATGCACTGGACCATGACTGCCCTGTTCTAGACTTCATGTAAACACAGAATCCCAAAAAACATTCCTTTGCTGTAGAGCAAATTGAAAACAAACTCAATGAACAATGTAACACAGAGATTAGAGGTGTTACTTACATAACGTGTCTGTATATAGTTGATGCAAATGTTGCCTATATGCAAAATATAAATCTTCAAAATTGTTTCTCAGAGGTGCTTAAATTTCTTAAGAATTAATGGAATTGACTTATGAGGAATTCTATGAGCATAACTCTTTATGCAAATAGGTGAAGATTGCCAGTTACAGCCACATTTCTCCCCACTTATTTCACTATTGTGAAAGAAAATCTTGCAACATAACTATTAGCATCTGCCTTCCAGAATACATGACTGACAGTATTATCTGTTCTTGTTTGATAATTTCCTGGTACATAGGATCCTGAGACACATCTCTGTTCTGCTAAACTACACAGAATAGTTTAATCTTGAGGTTCCATTCTTCCTGAGTGTGCCCTATTTGTTACGTTATATAGGTTTTGGGTTTTCTTTTGCATTCTAAACAGAATATCCACAACAGATTGGTTGCAGAAAGACCTTTAAAGGGTTTGTGGTGAGAGCTTGTCATGATGGTGAATTCAGGTGAGTCTCTGCATAATTTTCTCTCTTATAAACTCCTTTTTTTGGTATGTATTTCTTTGTTCAGTCATAATAATAATAACCGGCTACCTAAATCAAGCTGGAGCTTCCTTTGAATTCAGTAGACTTTAGATCAAGACTCAGTCTTGTTCAACATCACTTAAGAAGTCTATCGTTGAATCAAAATCCAAAATATTCTCTGCTGCTGAGTCCTTTAGTTAGTATAGATGAAAATCCATGCACCTGTTTAGAAAATCATTCATTATTTAGTTGTGCTGGTTTGGGGCCAGACACAGATCGTCTCTTGCCCCGAAAGGGACAAAAGAATGAGACTCACACGAATGGATTGGAGAGTGATGGAAAGTTTAAATGGAAAAGCAATTGGTGAAGCTACAGAGAACTACAAACTACAAAGCATAGTGACAAAGAGTATCCCAAAGCGTACAGAGCCTGTTACATAATTCCCAGAGCTTCCCAATCCTTCCCTTCTTCCCACCTGAGGGTAAACCCAAACCCCCCAGGGCTCTTTCTTCCCCCTCCCGCTGCTAGGCAAGTCTCAGGCTGGCCAGGTCTGACACTGCCCCCCTCCTCCATTCTCCTCCTGGCATTAGGCCTAGACAGGCCTAAGAGGCCTTGAGGATACTCCCCGGCATTACCCGATAAGAGAGGACATCTCCCGTGGGAGCAGAGAGGGAAGAAAGAGGAAGAGAATGACTTTGCAGATGGCCTTATAGGGTGCAGGACTTATGGGTAGAAATACGTCGTTTCCTGTGTCCACCCCTCTGGGTGGGCACCCAGGACACCAGAGGTGTATCTCATGCGGCAGTGGCAGGGGGCGCCCAGCCTAAACTGCCACATTCCACCCCTTATTTCATACCCATAATTCCTGCACCCAAAACATATCATCAAATTAGAAACAACTTTCAGATGACATGTCTGGCAAAGTCCAAGTCTCCATCTGGGCGTCCTTCCAAAGAGTCTCTCCCTTGGGCTCAGGTAACAGTTCAGTCCAGCTCTTCTCCCTCATCCTATGGAACCTCCCAGCGACGCAGAGTTCATTCTTCTGCACGGTGAACTCTTCATGGATCCGATGGAGCATCCTGGCCACCTGGAAGCAACCTCATAACTTCTCAATCAAACATTTCTCCATCCACTCAAGCGGCATGTTTCCACCCCTCGGGGCAATCGAGTCTGAGCAATCAGGCTCCTCAACTCGACTCCTTCCACCCCTTGCAGGCAACAGCAAGCTGAGACTTTCCAAAGCTGCACGGACCTTTCCCAAGCCCAGTGCTGACCGCTTCCAGCCGCGGCCCGAGGCTAATACGGATGCACACCACGCACAGGCACACCGCTCCCCCTGAGTGTACGCATGCCAAGGCATGGAGGCATCCGGCTACACAGCCCTCCCCCGGAGAGGGAGTGGCTGCACTGCAACCCACCGAGAAGAGAGGCGGAGCCAGGTGCTAGGCGCCATTTTCGGAGCGCGTCCGAAAATCAGGGGAGAGATAACAGCGAGAGCCGCCGTCACCTCTGCAGCCGCGGTACAGATCAAAACCGCCGCCACCCCTCGGGCCACAAGAGCGGCTTTTCCAGCCAAAGCTACACTCGCTCCCTGGGTCCTCGGAAGCAGCTTTTGAACTGGAGCCACCGCTCGCCTTCTTGAGTTGCGGGAGCCACCGCTCACCGCCCCGCTGCGGCTAGCCCCCACCGCCGCGGGACAAGCCGACCCTGGTCTGCTTCCGACTGTCCCTCCCCCTTCCTCGGCTCCGCGCTGCTCTGCTCGCCGCTGGCGCCGCGGGGAACAAAAGGGAAAGGGACAGGCACCGCATTCTTAAGCTTTTCCCCAGTGCCTGCAGCTATAGAATCGCCGCTGCCGCTTCGGAACAGCAGGAGGGATTCTACGCCACGGCTACGCACCAGGGTGTCCCCTCGGAACCCATAAAACGCCCACACGGTCGCCCCAGCACAAAGCCTTGAGCCCAGCCACCAAAAAACCAACAACGCCCAGATACCATTTTAACTTTTCCACCCCTGCTCTTCTCCAATCCAATTTGCAGAGTTCAGCACAGGAACCATCCTCTGCTACCAAAAATCTGTGCTGGTTTGGGGCCAGACACAGATCGTCTCTTGCCCCGAAAGGGACAAAAGAATGAGACTCACACGAATGGATTGGAGAGTGATGGAAAGTTTAAATGGAAAAGCAATTGGTGAAGCTACAGAGAACTACAAACTACAAAGCATAGTGACAAAGAGTATCCCAAAGCGTACAGAACCTGTTACATAATTCCCAGAGCTTCCCAATCCTTCCCTTCTTCCCACCTGAGGGTAAACCCAAACCCCCCAGGGCTCTTTCTTCCCCCTCCCGCTGCTAGGCAAGTCTCAGGCTGGCCAGGTCTGACACTGCCCCCCTCCTCCATTCTCCTCCTGGCATTAGGCCTAGACAAGCCTAAGAGGCCTTGAGGATACTCCCCCGGCATTACCCGATAAGAGAGGACATCTCCCGTGGGAGCAGAGAGGGAAGAAAGAGGAAGAGAATGACTTTGCAGATGGCCTTATAGGGTGCAGGACTTATGGGTAGAAATACATCGTTTCCTGTGTCCACCCCTGTGGGTGGGCACCCAGGACACCAGAGGTGTATCTCATGCGGCAGTGGCAGGGGGCGCCCAGCCTAAACTGCCACATTAGTTCATATTAATACCCTAGATTTGTGCTGTGGACTAAGTAGTCTCTTAAGCTTACACTTGAAATTCCTGATACAGCTCACCAAATGCCAGATATATAATAAAAATTACTTCCCTTCTACCATTATGCAAAAAAAAAAAAAATGTTCTGTGCATAAGACAGCACCCTCTAGGCTTGTTCATGCACATAAGATAAAATGTAAATGACTTCAGGTCAAAATCTTACAAGAAAGGCAATTTCGTCTAATCACATTTAGACTTCTATTATAAAATAAAACAAAACAAAACAAAACAAAAATCAGTTGAGCCTCTAAGAGTAAACTTCCTGGTTTGCCACGTCTCCACAAATAAAAACAAGAAAAACCACCACAATAAAAAAAAAAACACCAAAATTTCACTCGATTCTTGTTGACTCCTAGAGAGTACAAAATGATCATTTATAGCTCCTGCTTTGAATTATAGTTAAAACAAATATGCACACCCTATCTCAACTTTGTTCCTGAGATTTAATTTGTTATAGAATATTCCTGTACTATTAGTGAAGTAAACAGCCCTTGGTGCAACTAAAGGTCATTCCTCTCATCTTTTCACTAGTTACTTGGGTAGAGATCAACATCACTTCTCTACAACCTACTTTCAGGAAGTTGTAAAGAGTTGTAAGTTCTGTCCTTAGCCTCCTCTTCTCCAAGCTAAACAACCCGAGGTCCCTCATAAGACTTATTCACTCCTCATAAGACTTATTTTCCAGACCTTTCATCAGATTTACTGCCTTTCTTTGCATGTGCTCTAGTTACTCAATGTTCTTCGTGTAGTGAAGGTCCTAAAACTGAACATAGTATTTCAAGTACAGCCTCACCAGTGCCAAGGGCAGGAGCATCTGGTGAAAATTATGTTATTCATTCTTAACTCTGTGCCATGATGAAGCGCTTATTATTAGACATTTTGATGGATGCATGTGGCTGGAGACTAAGTGCCCACCAAAGCCACTGTATCACTCTCCTTGGCTGAACAGGGGAGAGAAAATATAAGAAAATGTCTATGGGTCAAAGTAAAGATGAGGAAAAAATCACTCACTTGTTACTATCTTGGGCAAAACAGATGCAATTTGGGGTAATGAATAAATAAATAAATAGTGTATTACCAATTAAATTGGAGTAGGATAACAAGAAATAATCCCAAATCTTAAAACACTTTCCCCCAGCCCTCCTGTCTTTATAGACTCATGTTCACTCCTGTTTTTTCTACCTGTTCACTCCAAGAAACACAGGAGGATGGGGAATGGGGTTGTGGTCAGTTCATCACATTTGTCTGTGTCACTCCTTCCACCTCAGGGGGATGACTCCTCACACTGTTTTCCTGGTCCAGCGTTGGGTCCCTCCCATAAGATATTCCTTACCCAATTTAGTCCTTCCCATAGGCTGTCATTCTTCATGAACTACACCAGCATGAGTTGCTTCCACAGTATGTAGTTCTTTCAAGAATGAAATGCTAGAGCATGAGTCACACTGGGGGTCACAAATCCTCACAGTAAGCCCACTCTAGTAGGGGCTCCTGTCTCCAAGAGGAGGACCTGCTGTTACCCTGCTCCAGTGTAGGCTTCCAAGAAGGTTATGTTTTCTTTTGGGCATCCACCTACTTAGGTACAGGGCACTCTGTGGACTGCAGTGGAAATATGTTCCATTATTAGCCTCCACAGGCTGCAGGGGGACAACCTGCTTCATCGTGGTCTTCAGAATTGACTGCAAGGTATTATCTGCTTTGATTCACTAAGCTCGGTGTCTACAGTTGCCTGTCCAGTATATTCTCAGTTCTCTTCAGTTACAGTTTGTTCACAGAATCACAGAATGTTAGGGGCTGTAAGGGACCTCAAGAGATCATCTAGTCCAACCTCTTTTACCAGGGCAGGATCACCTATACCAGATCGCACAGGGACTCATCCAGACAGGTCTTGAATATCTCTGGACAGGGAGACTCCACAACCCCTCTGGGCAGCCCATTCCAGTGTTCTGTCACACTCACCATGAAATAATTCTTCCTCCTGTTTCCATGGAACTTTCTATGCCTCAGCTTCTACCCATTGCCCCTTGTCCTGCCATTGGGCATTGCTGAGAAGAGTTTGGCTCCACCCTCTTAAAACTCACCGTTTATTTATTTATCAACATTCACCCTTTAGTCTTCTCTATTCCAGGCTGAAAAGCCCCAGCTCCCTCAGTCTGTCCTTGTAACAAAGGTTTTTCACGCCCTTAATCATTTTTGTGGCTCTGTGCTGGACTTTTTCAAAGAGTTCCCTGTCCTTCTTGAACTGAGGGGCCTAGAATTGAACACAATATTCCAGATGTGGCCTCATCAGGGCAGACTAGAGGGAAGAGAACCTCTCTCAACCTACTGACCACATGCCTTCTAATACAACCCAGGATACCACTAGCCTTCTTGGCCACAAGAGCACATTGCCGGCTCATGGTCAACCTTCCATCCACTAGGACTCCCAGGTCCTTTTCCCCTTCACTGCTCTCCAGCAGGTCCATTCCCAACCTATACTGATACATGGGGTTGTGCTTTCCCAGATGAAAGACTCTGCGCTTGCCCTTGTTGAACTTCATTAGATTTCTCCCTGCCCAGCTCTCCAGCCTGGCCAAGTCCTACTGGACAACACTCTGGTGTGTCAGCCACTCCATCCAATTTGGTGTCATCAACAAACTTGCTGATAGTGTGCTCAGTGCCCTCATCCAGGTTGTTGATGAATATATTGAACAGCACTGGTCCCAGTATTGACCCCTGAGGGACACCACGAGCTAAAAATCTTCAACTAAACTCTGCCCCATTGACTGCAACTCTCTGACTTCTTCCCTTCAACCAGTTCTCAATCCACCTCACTACCTGATCACTGAGACCACACTGCCTCACCTTAGCTGCAAGGATTCTGTGGGAGACAGTGTCAAATGCCTTATTGAAATCAAGGTAAACCACATCCACTGCTCTACCATCTACCTATCCTCGTGTTTAAGTCCTCATAAAAGGCTATCAGGTTGGTCAGACATGACTTCCCTTTGGTCAAACCATGTTGACTGCCCCTAATGACCCTCTTGTCCTTGATGAGAGTAAGGACAGTGCCCAGGATAAGTTACTTCACCACCTTTCAAGGGATGAGGGTGAGGCTGACTGGTCTGTAGTTACCTGAGTCCTCCTTCTTACCCTTTTTGAAAACTAGAGTGATATTTGCCTTTCTCCAGACCACAGGCACCTCTCGTGCCCACCATGACGCACCAAAGATGACAGAGAGTGGTCTGGCAATGATCTCTGCCAGCTGCCTCAGCACCCTTGGGTGCATCCCATCAGGACCTGTGGATTTATGGGTGTCCAGATGACTTAGCTGTTCTCTAACCCAGTGCTCATCAACCAAGGAAAATTTCTCCTTTGTCCTGTCTGTCTTGGGGGCCTCAGGGGTCTCAGGTTCCTGAGGACAACCTCCAGCAGTATAGGCAAAGACAAAGAAGGCATTTAGCAACTGTGCCTGCTTTGTATCCTCTCTCACCAAGGCACTGTGATGGTTTGAAACTGTCTTTTTAATTTTTCCTTGCATAGTTCAGAACAGAGAAAGTGAAAGAGTGTAAATAAGTCACTATTGGGTGTAAGAAAGCAAAATACTGATTGTTCTAAACACTTCCATTGGATAGATAGAAATATTTAAGAACTATTACCCAAAACAAAGTGGGGCACTCTGCACATTCTGCATTCTGCAGTCGGGGCAGTTGCTGGGCTGTCTGGCTGCTGTTTTCTTCTTCTTCTCTTCTGGCTGAAGATAACACACTGACCTTGGCAGCTAAGTTAACAAATTTCTGCTCTAACTAATTCTGCTTTCTGTTCAAGGGGGGCCTAGGGGGGGAAGCTCCTGGGAGAGGGAGGCCCCTTCGGGAAGGGTCCCCTTTGTGGGGAAGCAAAGGGAGCTTGGTTGTGCTTTTCTGTTGATTGTATATATTTGTAAATGTTGTGAATTTTGTATATTTGTACATATTCATTGCATTTCATCATAGATTGTAGATTCTGCTTTGTAAATACAGCTTTTATTTGCTTCCAGACTGGGCTAGCCTGGTTATTATCGGTGGGGGGGGAATTTCAGCTCACACTGACACACATTTTTATTTTTGGCGCCCAAATCTGTGCTGGTTTGAGGCCAGAGAGAAGGTCTCTTGCCCCAAAAGGGACAAAAGAATGACATATACAAACGGATTGGAGAGTGATGGAAAGTTTAAATGGAAAAGCGATTGGTGAAAGTACAGAAAAACTACAAAGCATAGTGGCAAAGAAACATCTGAAAGCATACAGAGTCCCTTACACAATTCCCAGAGGCCTCCAATCCTTCCCTTCTCCCACCTGAGGGTCTACCCAGGTCTGAGACTGCTCCCCCCTCCATTCTCCTCCTGGCATTAGGCCTAGTCAGGCCTAAGGGGCCTGAGATACTCCCCCACCGTTACCCGATAAGAGAGAGCATCTCCCATGGGAGCAGAGAGGAAAGAAAGAGGAAGAGAATGGCTTTGCAGACGGACTTATAGGGCGCAGGATTTATGGGTAGAAATACGCCGTTTCCTGTGTCCACCCCTATTGGGAGGGAACCCAGGACACCAGATGTGTAATTTATGTGGCAGTGGCAGGGGGCACCCAGCCTAAACTGCCACAGGCACCCACCTCATTCAGCAGTGGGCCTATATTGCCTCTTGTGTAAAAGAGGTTGCTATGTGCACTCGACCCCGGCCTCTACCATGAACCCTCAACCCCTCACCCCCTCCATTTTAAGCTACTGTCTTCCACCTGACAGGTGTGGGACACAGGGGCCTCTTGATCTGGGCTCTCAACTTCCAGTGCTCCATATCTGTTATGCAGGGGTAACTGGGAAGATGAGCAAGGCTGGGAAGGGGTCCATCTACCTCCCTGAACAGGGACCTGTATTCACTCCCCTCCTTTTCTTAGGCCACTTCCTTCTGCCTGGTGACTTCCTCCTTCTGCCTGATGTGTAGCATAGGGCTTCTCCGACTTCTGGTGAATGTCCCCTCAGAGATCTAAGGGCATTGCTCCACCAATCTATTTCCCTTTCACTTTCCCAAATGTTCCTTAGTCTTTCTACCTCTTCCTTAAGCTCTGCCACAATATAGAGCAGATCATTCACCTTTCACTGCATGCAGATGTTTTTGTACTATCCTCTGGTACTAACAGCAGGCTAAGACATTCCTTACAATCAGTAATCTGGACAGCTGTGTTCTTGTAGCCTACAACCTACATTGTCATTTCCTTCTGTGGCAGCTCTGTCTGGATTCCCACCTCCACTTTGGATGGGTTCAGAGGTATGGTCTTCTTCTGTCAGGTGGAGACCATTACGCTTTGAGCCTTTTTATTTTTTTCTTGTGCATGCTGCCCCCCTTGCTGCATTACTGCAAGAAGTCTTTGTCTTCTTTGGCAATGGCCACCACATGCCATCCCGTGGCTCTTTAAATCTCCTGCAGTAACCAGCCCTGCTGCCCAGCCAGTCATGCGAGCAGCGCAGGAAAGCAGCTTCCCTGTCCCCTCCCTGTGTCTCCTGGGGCTCCCCTGCAGCTAGAGCTTACCTGCTTTCCTAAAATTTTTGTGCATTTTTTTCTCTTTCTTGAATATATTATCACAGTGGTATCCTGACTATCATTGATGGCCTCAGCCTTGCTAGAACTCACTATCTTTTGCTTTATTTGATGTAGAGGAAACATCTATCAAATTGTCACAGAAGCCTCCCTCCATTACCAGAATAAACCACACAAACCTGATAAATACATGCACACAATGCCCCATCCCCACAAAAAAACCCAAACCAAACCAAACCAAAAAAGCTCCTTAGGATATAAGCAACCAAATCTCTACTCTGCCCCAGTGAGGCCTCACCTGGAATATTGTGTTCAGTTTGGGACTCCCCAGTTCAAAAGGGACAGGGATCTACTTGAGAGAGTCCAACGGAGGGCTACAAGGATGATTAAGGAACTGGAGCACATGCCCTGTGGGGAGAGGTTGAGAGACCTGCGGCTGTTTAGTCTGGAAAAGAGAAGACTGAGAGGGGATTTAATAAATGTTTATAAATACCTGAGGGCTGGATGTCAAAAAGGAGGGGACAGGCTCTTCCCAGTTGTGCCTTGTGATAGGACAAGGGGTAATGGATATAAACTACAGTACAGAAGGTTCCACCTCAACACGAGAAGGATCTTCTTTACTGTAAGGGTCACAGAGCACTGGCACAGCATCTTATGTGATTGGTGCATGTAGTTGTTAACCCCTTGGAAGGCAAGTGGGATTGTTTGTGCCATCTGAATGGCACCTGGGTCTTTGTTCCCTTCAGCTCTGGGCTGAGTACCCAGACTGGAAAGGAGAGTGGAAGGGGGGGGTGTACCCAAACATGCTGGGATAAATTTTACAATATTTGTGGCATAATTCTGGGTATATGGTGCCTTCACCACACCTCTGCAGTGAGAAGTGACATTCAATACACAGGAAATTTATTTCAGTAACATTCTCTAAATTTCATAAGCTTGTGATTACAGCAAGGGACCTGGATAATGGCTTTGAGATTCCAAAGGAAAGACTGTCATAACAAAATTACAATCAAGTCAAAGGTTGCTTTTTTATCACAAGTGCAGACAACTTTCTCAACAACATTCACTGATGTTCATAGTCTTGTCCAGGAGATGATTTATAGCTTCAAACTGAAATTAAGTATAACTCTCAAGCCTGATATTTTACTCAGGGCTGCTATAAACAGCAACATACAGATATGCTTCCTCAACCGTATATCCTGGACCTGTAGATGGTGTGATCTGATGACTGAATGATGTGTCAGTAGCTGCCAGTCAAGCAAACCTTCACCATTTCCAGGGTCTGCAGTATTTTGGGTTTGGGACATAAGTGTGTCATTTTCACAGGCCAAGCTATTTCAAGATTGCTTCAGTATTCCTAAGTATTTTTTCAAAAAAGTGTAACCAGGAGCACATCTGAGCCTCATCTGAAACCATATTCATAATTCCATCTGAACGACGTCATTGTTTGTAGCAAAAAAAATGCCAGATGAACTAAAATCTTTTCTGTACTAAGAAGCACAAGCTCTGAAAGTATTTGAGACATGGACATGACTTTTTAATATTTTTCCCAAGTATCATTGGAGATATTTGAAAACTTCAGCTGCCTATGCTCATTTATAAACAGGAATGCAGAAAACTGAGCCTCAGCCTGGTACAAAACTGAGACAACAAGGTCATAAGCTCATTTTTAAACAAGACTTAACAATGACCAATAAAAGGAGATCCCTTGCCTTTGAAATACAGCATAGGTATTTTTTTTTTCAATTATAAGTAAAATGTCTTAAAACAAAAATGATGTAAAAAAAACTGTAGGGGTTTGTTTGGTTGGTTTGGTTTTTTTGGGGGTATTTTTTGGTCTTCTTTTTTTTTTGCCTTGGATTTTTTTAAATTTTTTGTGTTGTGTTGCTTGTTTTTTGTTTTGTTGTTTTTTTTTTCTGGATGGTTGGTTGGTTCTTTTTTTTTTTGTTTTGTTTGTTGGTTTTAGAATGACTGTGGCATACTAAGCAAATTTTCTTAATTTGGTAAGTTTAACTCAGTTTCCTTGCTTATATCCTCCTCTATGCATACATGTATTTAATTGGGTTCCTAACAGTTCAATATAGCAGATAAAATTCTTCTCACAAAACATTTTGTGATGACACAGTTCCAGTAGCAAAGCAGTGGAAAAACGTATACAGAAAGTTAAGAGGAACGTGAATGTATCATATGCAATAAAAGCTCGGTTTAACTAACAAGCTTTTTTACAAGGCTTGCTTACTGCTTTGAAAATCCTCTGGCATACAATAAGTGGGTCAGGAAATTCCTTCCTTCCTGAAAACGATTGAGTTTAAAACTATATATATGAGAAAAGCTGAAATCTTTCACAGCTCTACCTAATCTTCCCCAGAGGACAAATGTACTGTCATTTCAAACCTATTAGTGGGCACTTTCAGTGCAGATGGGGAGTGCTGGGAGACAATCAGGTTGACTACAAGTAGTCTCTTTTCCCAGCCAAAAAAAACTTATGACCCTGACAGCATCCCATGGTGATCAGAATGATGAAAGGAGGACTAATATCATCTGACGCCTGCAACTGGATAGTTCTTAAAGATGTATGTATTTTTGATTCCTCAGAAGCACTAGCATTTCTGGAAATGTAGTTTAGCGTAAGACTGGAGAAATCTGTAATGGTAGCTGTGTTAATAAATTGTTTTAAATCTTGACACGAATATAGATTCTCTTTTTCCTAAAAATGGGCTAATCTATAATTTAGCATACAGGAGAATCATCCTAGTGTATTATATATTCTATTCATAGCACTAAGAGCTGAGTCTATGTCATATGATTCCAGGGAATCTATAGTTGATGTTTGTATCTTTTTCCTTGGAAGAGTCTAAATGTGATTAGTCATACTGGTTTGTAGACACACTAAAATAAAAGGACAATATATTTCTACATATATCCTCTTGTTGAACTAGAATTTTTTCTGCAACAAGTCCTCTAATTTCTTATGTTTCTAGTTCTTGGTAGCTCAGGTATAGTTTAATTCACCCCAGTGGAGTTATTCTCTTTTGTTACTCTCTTTTTAACAAATATGTTCTTTTCCAGTGAGAATTGCTGAGCATGAAGTATTAAATTTTAGGTTGAAGTTCTATAGGCTATCACATTTTGAAAATAGCTTATATTACCATGAACAGCTTTAAAAATATGTGAATCTATAAAGGCATTGTGTAATTTTGTATCAAATACTTGTAAGATTATAATCACTTTTGACTCATCTGGAGTTGTTTGGGTTTTGTTCTGTCAATTTGTCTGAAAGCTGGTGGAATTATGAGAATCCCTGAGAAGTGCAGCCTTATTTGTAACAATGAGTTTGTAGTAAATGTGAGCATTTCTGAGAATAAGCAGTGTTTTGAATCACTTCATGCATCTGTGTATTCACATGACATTGATGAGAGTTTAACACATTTTAATAACATTAAACTCTTCATCAGAGTTGACTGAAACTACTTGGAAGGCTCTCAGGCATAAAGGGAGTCTGAGAAACCACCAGAATAAAACCACTTATATATCTTTATCATATTAAAAACATCCTGACCAGTGACAATTCCCTGATATAATTTTACAGAATCACTCATGATTTTGCAAAGGTCCACAATTTTTCATTGATGAAGATAAATAATATTATCTATATAATGGCAAGCATTTCTATTCATCTACCACTTTTTCTTTTCCTGCTTTTTTAACCCAAGAGTACTCATTGTTGATTGTGTTATGCATAGTTTTACCAAAAAAAACCACAAACAAAAAACCCAACAAAAACTAAAACCAACAAAACGCAAACATCCTATGAAATCTAACAGAGAATGATAAACTTCCTAAAGGGTTTTCAAAACCATCTGTGATGGTTTGAAACTGTCTTTTTAATTTTTCCTTGCAAAGTTCAGAACAGAGAAAGTGAAAGAATGTAAATAAGTCACTATTGGGTGTAAGAAAGCAAAATACTGATTGTTCTAAACACTTCCATTGGATAGATAGAAATGTTTAAGAACTATTACCCAAAACAAAGTAGGCACTCTGCACATTCTGCGTTCTACAGTGGGGGCAGTTGCTGGGCTGTCTGGCTGCTGTTTCTTCTTCTCTTCTGGATGAAGATAACACGTACTGACCTTGGCAGCTAAGTTAACAACCTTCTGCTTAACTAACTCTGCTTCTCTGTCCAGGGGCGTCTGGGGGGAAGCTCCTGGGAGAGAGAGAGGCCCCTTTGGGAGGGTCCCCTTGGGGGGAAGCAAAGGGAGATCGATTGTGCTTTTTCTGTTGATTGTATATATTTGTAAGTGTTGTGAATTTTGTATATTTTTACATATTCATTGCATTTCATCTGCTTGTAAATACAGCCTTCATTTGCTTCCAGACTGGGCTAGCCTGGTTATTGTTGGTGGGGGGTGGAATTTCAGCTCACACCGACACACCATCATATATTACAAGGACATAATTTTCTATAGAATTCTGTATAATGGTTTAACAACTTCATAGAAAGGTGTTATTCTTTACTGCATTATGTTTTATCTCAGAATATCTTTTATGTAATTCTACTCTTGTCCTTTTTTTAAACCCTGTTCTGCCAGAACAAAATAGAAGAAGATTACATTTATATGTTATCTTCTATCTAGATAACGGAAAAATCATGTTAGAAGCTTTGTACTACCATGAATGTAACCATACCTGTGTGAAGGGTGTGCAGGCCTACCTTAAGTGAAAGTGCACTAATAAATACGCTATACATCTCAAAACATAGAGGAAGCTTTAGGCAAAAAGATTATATTTGCACTGCATTTGTTAAGATGTCCTTCAGGATTCGTGAAGACCAAAACAAGTAAAAGACAAGTAGAAAGACATCTTTGAAGAATTATTTGGGTGTGATGGATTCTGCCCTGGGGTAGGACATGTGGCAGATGACCTGGTGTAATTCCTTGCTGTTTCAGCTTTATGTATTAACAGAATACAGAATCAGTAGACAAATACTACTGCCAGAAGTGATTTAAAATGAAAAGAGCTGTATTATTCACTATGTCTTCACTGTTGACATTACTGTTCAGTTTTTGATCAGGCTGGAACTGACATTCCACTTACTGTATTCTGGTGTAGTGTGGCCTGGCTGTGATTCTGATGAAGGAACCATTCAGGCTGTGCCTCTATCATCATTTTACGTGGCATTGAGCGTACTGTTGAGATTTGTTGAATTTTTTTATCATGCTCATGTGTCATGTTTAGCTTAGCATCACCGAGTAGTCTCAGAGTACATAGGTGAGTTTCCTTAAGGAAAAAAAAAAACAAAAACTTTTCATAGAATCATAGATTCACACAATGCTAGAATGGTCCAGGCCAGAAGGGACCTCCAAAGGCCATCGAGTCCAACCTCCCTGCTATCAGCAGGGACATCCTCAACTAGACCAGGCCTCCCAGGACCTCGTCAAGCCTTACATTGAATATGACCAGGGAAGTGGCCTCAATCACCTTCCTGGGCAACTCATTCCACCACCTTCACAGTAAAGAACTTCTTCTAGATATCCAACCTAAATCTGCCCCTCTCCAGTTTGAAGCCACTTGTCACTTCAGGCCTTTGTAAACAGTCTCTCCCCATCTTTCCTCTAGGCTGCATTCAGATACTGGAAGGCTGCTATTTGGTGTCCCCTGAGCCTCCTCTTCTCCAGCCTGAACACCACCAGTTCCCTCAGCCTGTTCTTGTAGCAGAAGTGCTCCAACCCCTGATCACTTTCAAGGCCCTCCTCTGACCTGCTCCATCAGGTCCATATCCTTCCTATATTGAGGGCTCCAGGTGAGGTCTCACCAGAGCAGAGTAAAGTAGCAGTATCATTTCTCTGGATCTGTTGACCACACATCTTTTGATGCAGTCCAGGATATGATTGGCCTTCCGAGCATCAAGCGAACACTGTTTACTCATGTCCAGCTTCTTGTGCATCAGCACCCCCAAGTCCTTTCCCATAGGGCTGCTTTCTAACACCTCATCCTCCAAACTGTATTGATAGCAAGGATTGCTGGCCCAGGTGCAGAACCCTGCACTTGCTCTTGTTGAACTTCATGAGGTTCACCTGGGCCCACCTCTCCAGCTTGTCCAGGTCCCTCTGGGTGATGTCCTGTCCATACGGTGTATTGACAACACCACTAAGCATGGTGTCATCTGCAAACTTGGATGAAAACATTCAATCCTATCAACCTATCAAATCCATATCTCTCCAACTTGGTGAGTAGGATGTTGTGGGGGACCATGTCAAAGTCCTTGCAGTAGTTCAGTTCTGTGTATGCAATTGGTTCTGTTCTGATGCATCTGTTCATAATGTATATGGTGTAAATATATGGTCACCCACACCAGTGGGTGGCATCACACTGCTTTTAATGTAGATTTAGTTTCTGAAATGTTTAGTCTAACAGCCTTGGATAAAAGAAAGATGCAGTTGAAATGTTATATATCCTAAGATATTATGAAAGACTTGTTCTTCTGGACTGAAAATAAGTGTAATTCAGTGAGCAGGGACCTCAGAGGATCTAAAATGTGACTACATAAATTGCATTTATTTCTTTGGCCTTGGTAGAAGCTAATTGTCAAGACATTTGTATTTCGTCTTCCTATTAACTGTTAAAAAAAATAATTACTAAATATGTAACCTACTAGTCAGAGCTTAAATTAATTATGATTCTTTTAGAATAAAGGTGCTGTAATTATAGAAATTTGATATTGAAGATTTTTGTAAAGAATTTTTGTTTGCTTTTAAAATATCAGAAAACAGATATTTCTCTGCTACAATACATAGAATCCTAATGAATGACTATATATTCTGATAAATGATCAGTGGTTTCCAATTATAACTTCTTTTCCCCCTTTTCTTTTTTAATTAATTTTTTTCCTAGCTTTTATTTTTTAGCATTAATCTTGCAAAACCTTCAGTGAACTACCTGACACTGACACTGAATAAATAATAGAGATTATCCATTTTGTGACTGTGTCATCAATGATTATCTGTGGTTGTAGCTTGGTCACACATTATTGAACCATGGCAAATCATTGCCTTCTGTAAATTTAAGAAGAACTCTTCCTATCTTTTTCCTTTTCCCTTTCTCTTCTTCTTTCCCTTTCCCTTTCCATTTTCACTTTCACTTTCCTTTCCCCTTCCTCTTTCCTTTCCTTACAAAAATGCAACTGTGAATGTCTGCTAACTGCTGTTTTATCAAAGAAATATACTAGGTCATAACATGCCTTTGAAACTGCTAAAGTGAAGGAACTCTAACCTCTTGCTTCTTATGCTTTACTCAAGTTGTGCTACAGAGGATAAATTAAATATATGCATATATATGCAAAATCAGTTGAACTTCCCCAGAGTCCAGGATGTTCTCAATGGCAGATGGGAACTGTTTTTGGGACATGGATTCTGAAACACACTAGCTGAGATCATAGACATAATGGACAGATGGTGCCCATTGAAAAAGAGAGCTTACCCATTTTGTTCCCTGAGTTTTCTACTGAGTATGGTGGACATGGAATATTTAGTTGGTCAGGTTTGAGCAGCATGTTCTGTCTACTTCTTCTCACATATGAAACCTTTTTATATACAACATTTTTATTTACCAAACTGGTATACTGGAATGGGCTGACCAGGGGGTTATGGAGATATTCGAAACTTGCCTATATGTGTTCCATTGTGATCCGGTATAGGTGATCCTGCTCTGGCAGGGAGGTTGGACTAGATGATCTATCAGTGTCCCTTCCAGCCCCTAACATTCTGCGATTCTGGGATTTAGCAGTGACCTTGGTTTCTATCAGAGCAAGTACAAAAAGAGCATTTCTGCATACCAATCTTTGATAGTAACTATAAATATCAAACACTATGAGTTCTAGAACCAGACACTATCTGCAAAAATATACTGTTAATTTCAGAAAGTGAAGTCAGTTAGAAGAGACTGTGCTTATAATTGCTGAATTGGTTCTTATTTAACACAAATTCAGACATTTACATGAAACTTTAGTTAGTTCCACTTTTATTTAGGTTTGTGACCACGGGTATCTGTTTACCATGCTTTATATTTTTTGTCTAGAAAGTAGTTGCATACACTAAGCCAATGAAAAGAGAAAAAAAAAACTTAATTCAGGAAGGCAGTATATCCTATCCTAAATTGGATATCTAAAATATATGAGGCACCTGCTGGAAGTAGTTTCATCTCTTCAGCAAAGATATCTATATTTTAAGGCAGAGTAACACTGAACTTTACAAGTGTATTTGAATAACTTAAACCAAACAAACATACAAACAAAATCCCCAAAACCAACAAAAACCAGAAAAACTTTTTAGGATACTCTTCTTTATGCAATCTGAAAGTATAAAGATTAGAATTCAGGGTTACACTAAAATCAAATGTTTCCCTACTACTTTCTTGTTAATATTTAATTTGTAGAAGGAAATCAGGGAGAACACAGAACAACCTGTATATATCAACACATGAAATCTTTGTCCCTAATGTAGACTGCTACTGATAGACTGTAGTTATGTAGTAAAAGAAGACCATAATTTCAGGATTCTAGGCCACAATAAGTGATAAGTAATGTATATACATGAAGTGGAAAAATGGATCCTCTTCCAGGAAAATAAAAACATTATCAACAGGTATTCATTTAGACATTACAGAGAAAACTGAAGTTGACTTTGATTGGCACAGCACAAGTACTGTATATATATATATGATAGATGGGTAGCACCTTTGTAAGGGTCAGACAGATGTAATCTAACTAGATGTAGCAAATAGGCAGACAAAGATATTAGGAAGTACAGTTAGACAACTAATTAAAGTAGATGGACAGACAGTTAAGAACAAGGATGTGACAAAGAGACAGGTAGCTAAAATTGACTTGAGTGTAACACTTCATATCACTAGTCTGTATTTATCAAGAAAGCAGTATTCCATGTTTAAAGGGAGGACAGCTATTCCCTTTCGTCCTGTATAGTTCATCTAGATCATCTGTTTATAGAAACTTTGAATCATATATCCTTGCTCAACTCTGAAACAACAAAAAAGACAGTGCAACATGAACCCCCTAACAGAAGTTGTTCAATTAAGTATTAATTTCACAGTAATATTTTTTCTTTAAATAAATCTAAGCTATCTTTATACTTTTAAGCTCAATAGTTTTCTCTGTCAGCTTGATACTCATATCAAAACGTTCACAACCTCTTAAACTGGTAGATAGGGCAGGTTTGATATTAACATTTATGCATTTCATAGTCATGTGCTTAGAATACATTTCTCCTTCAAAGATTTATATGGCTTTCAGCTTGTAATTTATTGCTGAGTATATTAGGTGCACTGAGTCCTTCTGATTCACAGCTTTCTAATCAGCTGTTTAGAGTTTACACCAAGCAGAAAATCAATGCATTCAATATGTAGTAGTGTGTCGGTGTGAGCTCAAATTCCCCCCCCACCAACAATAACCAGGCTAGCTCAGTCTGGAAGCAAATGAAAAGCTGTATTTACAAGCAAAGTCTAAAATCTACAATGAAATGCAATGAATATGTACAAATATACAAAATTCACAACATTCACAAATATATACAATCAACAGAGAAAGCACAATCGATCTCCCTTTGCTTCCCCCCAAGGGGACCCTCCCAAAGGGGCCTCCCTCTCCCAGGAGCTTCCCCCCCAGACCCTCCTGGACAGAGAAGCAGAGTTAGTTAGAGCAGAAAGTTGTTAACTTAGCTGCCAAGGTCAGTGTGTTATCTTCAGCCAGAAGAGAAGAAGAAACAGCAGCCAGACAGCCCAGCAACTGCCCCCGCTGCCGAACGCAGAATGTGCAGAGTGCCTACTTTGTTTTGGGTAATAGTTCTTAAACATTTCTATCTATCCAATGGAAGTGTTTAGAACAATCGTTATTTTCCTTTCTTATACCCAATAGTGACTTATTTACATTCTTTCACTTTCTCTGTTCTGCATTTTGCAAGGAAAAATTAAAAAGACAGTTTCAAACCACCACAGTCCACCCCTTCTAAACAATTCCATTGGCTGCTACTACGATTTATCTAATCTAAAATAATATCTACAACACTAGGTGAATAAAGACCATAGTCCATTCCGGCTATTTCAGATGTAGATGATTCAAAAGAGTCAAATCACAGGAAAAACAGCAAACAGCTTGTTTCCTCGCAGATGGAGCGAAGGAAGGAACAGGGACTCTCAGGTGACTCAGGGCTCTCAGGGTTCGTGCACCGTAGATCTCATGGACTCTCCTCTTGGTCGTGATGCTGTATCTGCGCAACACTCTGAATTTAACCTCTCTCAGCCAAAGTTAGATTTCTTTGTGGAATACACTGAATTTCACCATTTTCTTGCATCACCCAATAGGTGTGACCAGGACCTTCAGCAGAAACCACCCCTCGGACAGGTTTGGCCTCTCCTGAAGGAGAAAATACCCAAACAGTTTTGCCTAACAGATTCTTTTCTCTGATAACAGGAACTCTATCACCTTCTTCCTTTCGCAACAAATCTGATTGGGCAGGTCCAGCTCGATTCACTGAACCTCTACTATTCACCAACCAGGTTGCTTGTGCTAAGTGTTTCTCCCAGTTTTTCAAAGATCCACCCCCCATGGCTTTGAGAGTGGTTTTCAGCAAACCATTGTAGCGTTCGATCTTCCCTGCAGCTGGTGCATAGTAGGGAATGTGGAATACCCACTCGATGCCGTGCTCTTTGGCCCAGTTTTTTACAAGATTGTTCTTGAAATGAGTTCCGTTGTCTGACTCAATCCTCTCTGGAGTTCCGTGTCTCCACAGGATTTGTCTCTTCAGGCCAAGAATGGTGTTACGTGCAGTTGCATGAGGAACTGGATAAGTTTCCAGCCATCCAGTGCTCGCCTCTACCATAGTCAGCACATACTGCTTACCAGATCGAGAATGAGGTAGAGTGATGTAGTCAATCTGCCAGGCTTCACCATACTTGTACTTGGACCATCGGTCACCGTACCACAACGGCTTGATCCGCTTTGCCTGCTTAATAGCAGCACAAATATCACAGTCATGGATGACTTGTGTGATAGCATCCATGGAAATGTCAATAGATCTGTCACGAGCCCGTCGGTAGGTTGCATCTCTACCTTGATGTCCTGATGAGTCATGGGCCCACTGAGCTAAGAACAGCTCACCTCGGTGTTTCCAGTCAAGATCAGGATCAGGATCAGAGTTTGTGTCCACCTGGGAAACTCTTGCAGCTAGATCTGCCTGATGGTTGTGTTCTTGTTCCTCAGTAGCTTTGCTCTTAGGAATGTGAGCATCAATGTGTCTCACTTTCACTGGGATTCTCTCAATGCGAGCAGCAATGTCTTGCCACAGATCTGCAGCCCAGATTGGCTTTCCTTTCCTCTGCCAGCCATTCTTCTTCCAGTCTTTCAGCCAACCCCACAAGGCATTGGCTACCATCCACGAGTCGGTGTAGAGATAAAGCTTTGGCCATCTCTCACGTTCAGCTACGTTAAGAGCTAGCTGGACAGCTTTTACCTCTGCGAATTGACTGGATTCTCCTTCTCCATCTCTCGCTTCTGCAACTCTGCGCATTGGACTCCACACTGCAGATTTCCATCTCCGCTTGTTCCCAACCAGACGACAGGAACCGTCTGTGAACAAAGCATATCTCTTTTCATCATCAGACAGATCACTGTAAGGAGGAGCTTCCTCAGCACGAGTTACTCTCTCCTCTGGAGGTTTTGCACAGCTTGTGCCTTCTGGCCAGTTTGTGATCACCTCCACCAAACCAGGCCTTTCGAGATTTCCCATTCGAGCTCTCTGTGTTATCAGAGCCATCCACTTAGACCAGGTAGCATCTGTTGCATGATGTGGTGAAGAACCTTTGCCTTTGAACATCCAATTCAGAACTGGCAATCTAGGAGCTAGAAGAAGTTGTGACTCAGTTCCAATCACTTCAGAAGCAGCTTTCACTCCTTCATAAGCAGCTAAAATCTCTTTCTGTGTTGGAGTGTAGTTTGCCTCTGAGCCTCTGTAGCCACGACCCCAGAAACCAAGAGGACGTCCTCGTGTCTCCCCTGGAGCTCTTTGCCATAAGCACCAGGTTGGACCATTGTCACTCGCGGCCGTGTACAGAATGTTCTTAATGTCTGGACCAGTTCGGACAGGTCCCAGACCCATCGCTTGGACTACCTCTCGCTTGATCTGGTCAAAGGCTGCTTGTTGCTCAGGACCCCATTGGAAACTGTTTCTCTTTCGAGTCACATCATAGAGAGGTTTCACAATCTGACTGTATCCAGGAATGTGCAGTCTCCAAAATCCCACTATGTCTAGGAAGCGCAGAGTTTCTTTCTTGTTGATGGGATTTGCCATGGTGGAGACTCTGTTTATCACATCCATTGGGATGTGACGGCGACCATCTTGCCACTGCACTCCCAGGAACTGGATTTCTCTGGCAGGTCCTTTCACCTTGTCTCGTTTGATAGCGAAACCAGCTTGCAAGAGAATGTCAATGATTTTATTACCTTTCTCGAAGATTTCTTCAGCAGTCTCACCCCAGACGATGATGTCATCGATGAAGTGAATGTGTTCTGGAGCTCCACCTTTCTCCAAAGCATCATGGATCACTGCATGGCAGATGGTTGAACTGTGAATCCACCCCTGGGGCAAACGATTGAATGTGTACTGAATGCCTCTCCAGGTGAAAGCAAACTGAGGCCTGCATTCCTCTGCTATGGGAATAGAGAAGAAAGCATTAGCAATGTCTATGGTAGCATACCATTTGGCCTGCTTGGATTCCAGCTCATATTGGAGTTCCATCATGTCTGGTACAGCTGCACTCATGGGTGGAGTTACTTCATTCAAGGCACGGAAATCAACTGTCAGACGCCACTCTCCATTCTGCTTTCGCACAGGCCAGATTGGACTGTTGAAAGGTGAATGAGTTTTGCTGATGACCTTCTGACTCTCCAACTGACGAATCAAGTTTTGAATGGGCACCAAAGAGTCACGGTTGGTTCTGTATTGTCTGTGATGCACAGTTTGAGAAGCAACCGGCAGCTTTACATCCTCTATCTCATGTTGTCCCACAACTGCAGATTCATCTGAAAGCTCAGGTCTAATGGACAACTTCAATTTCCCTCCATCAATTTCTACAGTTGCTATTCCAAAAGCCCATTTGTAACCCTTAGGGTCTTTAAAACGCCCTTCTCTCAGAAAGTCAATTCCCAAAATACAAGGTGCATTAGGACCTGTTACAATAGTATGTTTCTTCCACTGCTTCCCAGTTAAACTTATGTCAACCTCTATCTTAAACAACTCTTGAGATCCACCAGTGACTCCCTGAATAGTTATAGATTCTCCCCCTTGATAATTTGATGGTATTATGGTGCACTGAGCTCCTGTGTCAACCAAGGCCCTGTACTTCTGAAATTTTGAAGTGCCAGGCCACTGGATGTACACATCCCAATAGATTCTGTTATCTCCATTATGCCTTACCTCCCCCTGGCGGAAGGCAGGGCACCCCTAATGGTGGGGTTTACCTCCACATGTACAGCCGGCACAATGTCCAGCACCAGAATTAGGATCACTGTTGGAGCTATCAGTGTTGTTCTGGGAAACTGAGGAAGCGACAGCTACCCTCCTGGTATTGCTACCTCGGGATCTGCCCCTCTGCAGCTCCCGTAACCTCTTGAAAAGATCCGAAGTTGGTTGACCATCCCATCTGTTCATGTTCTCACCAAACTGATCACGCAGAGTTATCCAGATACTGCCACGTGATTGCCTCTGCTGTCTGTTTTGGTTTGACCTATTCTGGAATGGCCTCCTTGGAGCACGTCTGTTTCTGACAGCTGAAACTTGTATCCATCTGGAGGAAGAGGAATTAGAATCATCCCCCTTCATCAAGTTGGATATGGAGGTTTTAAGTTCCTCCTTCAGCTCTTTCATGCAATTCTCCATCTTTCCAGACAGAGTTTCAATGGCTGAAACCAAAGAAGTACGTGCAAGACTATCCTCCAACTGCCTCATCTGGTCAGTGAAATGGCCAACAGTAGGAGGTGCTCCACCATAATTTCTTGCCACAATCCTGCTTGCCATAATAGTGGCATAATTAGGAGGAGCAAGTTTAATGAGCTTTTTGGCAAGGCCTGTTCCAACAGGAATTTCATCAGGATTCAGAGTCTTATGATCTCCATACATTACTTCTCTCACAGCAAACTCTCTCAGACGCTTGATTAAAAAGACAGTTTCAAACCATCACAAGTAGCTCTCTCATTAACTCTCATCATTTGCTTAAAGAGCAATGTTGAACTGATAATTGAAATACGGTCTAAAGCATGTGTTTTAATTTAAAACAAAAATCCGTGAAATATGATTAATTTAAACCTTTTTTCCCTCTGTTCTCTCTCCCCCTTTAAAGGGCACATTTATTTCAGTCCCTGCTTTGGGATCCTAATTCCATGGCTGACTAGGATTTCAGAATAACAGCATCTTTTATATTATGTAACATCCTAGAGAGATCTTGAAACACTTTATAAACATTCTGTTGAAAAGCTGGCACTTTTGGAGTACGAAACATAGCATTTGGTAGTATTAGTAGCATATTTAAACACAAGAACATGAAAAATACTTGATATAATGGAAGAGTAGTAGTGGAAATTATATAAAAATCATTTCACAGAAATTTGACTAGGACTACCTGTGTTACATGACTGTTTTATTTATTCATTTGTTTGGGATTGTTTGTTTGTTGGTTTTTGCTTGTTTGTTTGTTTTCTTTTTAAAAGACATAGGGCCTTTAAAAACAAATAGATGAAAAACTGAAAAGACGACCTGAAAGCAGGAAACAAATGTTAAAACATCTAATCTCTTTAGAATGCTTAAATTTGTCTTCAGTTATTATTACTTAAAATAATACATCTGTGTATTAAGTTCTTGACTAAGGAGTATGGTAAAACTGGAGAATTGAATTCTGATATAAACTAGTACATCTTTTTTGAAGTTAAGTAATCCTGTTTCACATCACATCAGCAGTTGGACCTATTTGTTTTTTTGGGAGGGGGGGTTATGGTTTTGGAGGGGGTTATTTTGTTTTGTTTAGATATAGAAGTTCAGGTGAAAGCTAGAATTCTAACTACAGTCAGATTCAAAAGTAGGGTCTATAGTTATGTAAAAAAGAGAAGGAAGTAACTATATGGAATTAGGTTAAGAAATAAGTATTCATACATAGTATGCATTACAGCTGTATTTTTGTTTTTGTTATCTAGCAACAATTCTTTCTCCTCTCAGAGGACATATATGAGATTAGAGTTTAATTGTACAAAGGTTGCTGCCTTAACTGGAATAGTCATATCCCCACCAGTTTCACTGTAATTATTGTTTACTTTTATACAACTATTTCAAAAAAGGCAGAAGATAACTCTTGAGATAAAAAAAAAATCTTTCTCTTTTTATTTATGAAATTGTTAAGTTTTCTTATTTGAAAATCTTTTTTGTGGAAAATGAATATTTTCAAGTTATTTGAATTTCAAAATGTTGATTGCACATATTAAAATTAATTTTGTGTTTGTTTCATGGATTTGTATTTACTTTCTGAGAAGAAAAAGTTATAAGCATTTTTATGAATTAAAATAATCTAAAAGAAGAACCTAAAACCAACCAAACAAACAAAAAAGAGTTTTGCTCAGAAATACTTGCTTTTATTTTTTTTTTTAATTAAACAATATCTTTCTCTGTCTTCATGGTATATTTTTAAATGCAATGGAAATGTTTTAGTATTTCCCAGGTTGCTACTGCCTTAAGCTTTCACTTAGATATTACCTGTGATTGAGGATTAGTTACAAACAATATTTTACATTATATAAATACATACTCTTTTTAGATTTATTTGGTCAGTATTGCTAATCCATTATTTTCCATTAGTTTAACTTATTTTTCTCTGTTAAATAACATATATCTCACAGGAGTATTTCCTGCTCTGCTGCTTCCTCTTCTTTCTGCTGCCTTCCAGACTGGCAGCATTTTACTTTCTCTTCTTGCAGAGAGCATGCTGAACTCCAGAAACTTAGCTTTCCCCCTTGCTGCTGAGGTCCTGACACAGAATCTGCATAGCTCTTATCTATCCTGCACAGAAGAAAGGAGAGAGAGATGTAAGAGACTTATTCATTTCATTTCAAAGTCAGGGTGTTTTATTTTTTTGTTTCTCTTTTCTCCCCTCCTTTTGTTTATTTTTATTTTTTCCCCAAAAAATTCTCCTGTCCTCACTGCAAGATAAATAGAGGTAAAAAAGACAAATGGTTTTGATTAGCATTTAAAATGTTGCCAATTTTTAATGATAATGCAACCTCCAACCATCAGCTTTGCACAAACTTGAGACAAGGTTGTAAAAGGAATGCTAATATCTTTGGCAGGTTTTGGCTGGATTGCCCTTTTGTGAACTTCGCTTGTCGTTAATTTGTTATGTCAGCCCATATTATTATATTCCTGCAAAAAGGTGACAAGACCTTTAGACAAACTGAAGCATACCTGCACTAATGCATGCAACGTGGGAAACAAACAGGAGGAACTGGACACCATTGTGCATGGGAAAATGATGATATAATGACAGGATGTCTCATAAAAGTGATGAGGTGTCTCACACAACTCCGCTGCTGCAATCAATAGCTACCCACTCTTCGAAAGGGGCAGGCAGAGAAGAAGAGGCAGTGGGATGGCTCTGTATGTCAGAGAGTGTTGTCATTGTCTTAATATTCATGATAGTGACAACAGGGTAAGAGTCAGGGGGAAGGCCAATAAGGCAGATATCCTGGTGAGAGACTATTTCCTGGGTTAACACAGACCACTCTCACAAGGCTCACTCTCCACACACAGACAGGAGGGAAAGCAACACACGTGAAAAAAAAAGAAAAAACCAAACCAAAGCAAACAACAACCAATAAACAGAACAACAACAACAAACCTCTGTGTTGAGACAAAGAGAGTTTAATGAGATGATAAGATGCACAATTACCTTAGTCTATTTGCAGAAAAAAAAGTACAGCAAAATGCAGAAGCAGCAGCAGAAGCTACTAACTTCACCCACCCTCTGTTCTGCAACCCACCCAGTGGAAAAGACCAATATCCCAGACTTGGAAAATGAAAGCAGCAACCATAACAGGAAGCCATTCACATTACAGTCAGAACTTCAAACCTCATAATACTTTGCTCCAGGCAGCATTTTCGTTTTGAAGCTGTCACAACAGTAGCATGATATTGAATATCAACAGCAGATTCAACTTAGCCCATGACAGTCTCTTACAGACCACACAATCAGGATGAAGAAACAGACAAAATATTCTTTAGGCATCTGAGAGAAGCCTCCAATCACTAATTCTCACAGGGACTTAAAATTCCTTGATGTCTGCTGGAAATACAATACAGCAAAGAGGGAGCAGTCTCATACATTTCTAGAATGTGTGGAGAACTTCCTGGCACAGCTGGTGAGAGAGTCAGCTAGGGAGGAAACTCTTCTGGACCTGCTGTTTGCAAACAGAAGAATTTTGGGGTGATGTAATTGTTGGGGGTCATCTTGGGTACACTCATTAAATGATGGAGTTCTCAGTTGTTGGAGAAGCAAAAAGAGGGTAACTGCCACCTTCGACTATCAGTGGACAGACTTAGGTCTGTTTCAGAGATTGATAGAGTCCCTAAGATACCTAGATGATCCTGTGAGGTAGTTCTGAAGGTCCAAGGAGTCCAGGAAGGCTGCACAGTGTTCAAGAAGGAAGTCTTAAAAGTGCAGGATCAGGTTGTCCCCCTGTGCTGAAAGTCAAATTGGTGATGAATGAGGTCAGCCTGGCTGAATAGTTTGCAACTCAAGGAGAAAAAAAATTTAAGGTCTTTGGGAAAAGGTGCAGGTCACATAGAAGGGATGCCTATGCTCTTGCCATCTACGGGCATAATTCAGGCTTCACCTTTTCTATAGGTGGAAGCAGGTTGTTGGTGAGTGTGCCCATTGGCCAGCTCCAGCCTTGAGTGTCTATAAGTATTGCGCCATTTTGGTGCCACGTTGCTCTCTCCTTTTGCTTTCACTCATCATGCAACTCGCGATTGAGTAAGGTGAGCTGTCCCACACGCAAGCATACTTGGAAGCCTCTGCGAACATGGAAGCCAGCCCATGGAGTGTGCATCGAGGACCTGCAAAGGATGACCCTGTTGCCAAAGGCGCCGTAGACCCAGTCAAAAGGGACTGAGGGAAGCCCCCAGAGAGGGTAAGCTGTAACCCAAAGAGGGAAGGACGAGCCCAAGCCTGGCTGTCCAGAAACGCTGCAAGCTAATTAAGTAGCCATAAGCAGCCAAATAAGCAGAAATGCATCTTGTGTGACCCCGCTGACCATGGGAGAGTGAAAGGGAGCCACCCCCTGTAGCCGCTCCTCAGCCCGTATCAGGGCAAAATACCTGGGATTTTCTCCGAGGGAAAAAAGAGAGCAAAGTTTAGCCTCTCCATTGAAGTCAAGGCAATGACTGTACCATTACAATTTAAATGGAAGCAGTCACCTAGAGAAGCAGCAGTCAGCCCACCTCAAGCTAAGCCAAGGGGGGGAAGCATCATGTCACCGCACCCCCCCACCGGAGACCTGCCTACGGGAAAACTGCCCTCGATCGTAGAGCAGACCACTGAAAAGACCTGGCCCTCCTCAGCCGTCCTCAGGTCAGGGAGCCGCACCCCTCCCCGCAGACCACGGGAGAACAAAGAAGCGAACTGCCCTTCCCGCAGACTGCGGGAAAGAGAAAGCCAACCTTGCCCCCCCGCCCCGAGCCGGGAGGGAGAAAGAAAGCACCGCCCAAACAGGGCCAATCTTGGGCAGAAGCAGATAGCCAGCAAGCCCGCGTGATCCGGCAATTTGTCTCGCTGCATGTATCTTTCATGTGTATAACATTTAGTAACGTTCTATCTAAAGCGCCCACGCATAGCCGCGTGATATTTCCAGCCTAACCGGCCTCATGACCACATTATAAATATCTCTATACCTAGCTAGCAGCCACAAGCACCTTGTTGAGTCTCCATCTAGTGGACAAGCAGCGGAACTGCACCCTTTCATTCCTTTAATTACAAATTGACTGTAAATATTATAATTGGGTATGATTGTAAATACTAAATCAGTTATGGTCTATATTATTACAACCATGCATCTGAATCAATATAGATAAAGTAATTAATCGAATATTAATAATAATAATAAACAATAATTTCATAACTCATATTTTCATAATTCATAATTAATAATCACCATCCTCCATCCCTATTCTCCCTCTCCACAGCAAAGGGCCAGAAAAAGGATTCGGGGAACTACAGATCTCTCAGTCTGACCTTAGTGCAGAAGAAGATCATGGAGCAAGATAATCTCAAATGCAGAACATGCAGGACACTGTGTCCCACAGCATTGTCCTGGAGAAAGAAATTGCTCATGTCTGTGATAAAAAAACCCTGATGCTCATGTCTGGGTAAATAAACCTGATGGTCAAGCCCAGGGAGCAGCAATGAATGGAGTTCAATTCAGTTGGTGGCTGCTCACAAGTGGTGTTCCTCAGGGCTCAGAACTGGGGTCAGTTCTCTTCAATATTTGTATCTGGATGAGGGAATTAAGTGCATCCTCTATAAACTTGTAGATCACACTATGTTGGAAGTGGATGTTGATCTGCTTGAAGGTAGGAAAGCTCTGCAGAAGGACCTGGACAGGCTGGATCAATGGACCAAGGCCAGTTGTATGACTTTAAACAAAGCCATGTGCCAGATCCTGCACTTCAATCACAACAACCCCATACAACACTCCAGGTTAGGGAGAATTGGCTGGAAAGCTGCCCAGCAGGGAAGGTCCTGAAACTGTGTTGGCTGAATAGCAGCAAACGTTGTGTTCAGGTGGCCAACAGCATCCTTGACTGTATCAAGAACAGTGTGACCAGCAGGACCAGGGAAGTGGCTGACACTCTACTTAGCAGTGGTGAGGCTGCACTCCATTCAGTTTTGACCCCTCACTATAAAAAAGACACTGAGGTGCTGGAGCATGTTGAGAAAATGAAAATGAAGTTGGTAAAGGGTTGGAACAAGTCTTATGAAGAGCAGCTGAGAGAACTGGTATTGTTTGGTCTGGAGAAAAGAAGGCTGAAGAGAGATATTGATACTCTCTACATCTCCCTAAAATGCAGACACTGGAGCAGCAGAGGTTGATAACACTGGCATAGCACAGTATTCTATTATACTTGAAATACTCATTCTGTTATTAAGGTCCCTGTGAAAACTCACAGGGTAAATTGCCTTTTCCTGTTTTACATACCAGGATTCTTTCCAATATGTGAAACAGTCATTCAGCTGTTATAAAATATATTTCCACCAAGAATCATTGGCCAAGATATTTATAGAATTTTATTTTTTTAATTCTTTTATGTACAAATAATGACACAAATTATTTACAGTCAATATTTACAGGTACTAGTATTCAGTTGGAAGAATGTACAGAATGCATATATATATGGGCACTTTGAACAGTTTAAATGAATCAGAGGATCCAGAAGTTTAGAAATGAAACTAATTTGGAAAGAGGTGAGGCGGGGGGAGGGGCTTGACGGTGACTGGCAAGCCTACAATACAGACGGTTTGGCACAAACCTCAACAGAAACCTTATAAAGAAATACTTGGCTTACTCATGAACTAAGAACTTTGGGGAATCTTTCCTTGACACTGTGTTTATAGGCCAGAAATTGTGGCACGGGTGTACCGCAATAAGGAAATAAAAAATGGCGCTGACTGTGTGGCACTGTGCCGCATGGTTGCTGCTGCTCTCAGAGTAAAAGGGCCTGGAGCCTTCCAGGAAACCCTGGAGCTTTGCAGCCCAGTCTGTGGAGCGTGTTGTGCAAGAAGGGCTTCCCACTCCAGGGGAAAGCCGTATTGCCAAGGCTTACAGGGCACAGCCAAGCAGCCTCTCTGTGAGGGGTGTTCAGCCAGGACTGCTGCCAGTCTGGGCAATGTGATGTCCCCACTCTGGGGGGGCTGTAGGGGTCTGGGACAGGTGGTGCACACGGGCTACCATGGTTCCCTCACTTGGCAATGGGTTAGGCAACAGTTGACTCCATTCACAGGACACGGGGTATGGTCCACAGCAGAGCGCAGGAATGCTGGTTCAAGTCCCAGGGAAAGTAAGTCCCTGGGCAACACAGTGTGTGGGGCAAATACAGGCATGAACACAGGGATAGGCTTTGTGGAAAGTTCTAATTAAAATTAATCAAACACAAATATTTTGTAATGTACTACAAAATACATTTTTCCTTTGTCAATGAAATTATATCAGTTGGCTATACAAGACATTTAATAGTAAGTGGGGAAAGTAAGGTCAAATTAGTATATTATTTTATAAAAATGTTATGAATGGGGCATCAGCTTTCTTGAAGCTTATTCTGAACATTAAAATCAACAAATTAAATTCTTCCTGAATGAGCAATTCATTATTACAATATCATTATTACCTCTATGAAGTGTCTGTGTGTGTGTGTGTGTATGCATAAGCATCTATACACAGTGTAAAAAGATTGCACTGACATTATTGAAATGCAGTCAGTGATGGCATGCAGTACAGTAACTGTTTAATGGTGCAGATCACTGTTGTTATAAGAAGGAGAGGAGAATAACTCTGCATCCAACTGCAAGATGAAAGGTCTAATCCTATAACCACAGAGGCCCATGAAGACACTATCTAGTTCTCTATTTTTTTCCATGCCAAAAATGTTGCACCTGAATAAACTGAAAGTGCACATCACTGTAATAAAGATCAGATACTAAATGAATCTAAGAAAATAGGCCACTATGAATATGTAAGCTGCAATATGTGTTGCTTAGATAACAGAGCTATTCATATTAGCCAATACACAGCTTTTGTACAATCAGAATGTCCCAGTAATTTATACTTATCCATCATTTCTTTCCCTGTGCCTCCTTGCAAGAAGAGATTCTCCAACTTCATTGTATCCATCTTTTAAATGTTGGAACATGATGATAAGACTTCCTCTAAGTCTTCTTTTTTCATGAATGAACAAATCAACTTCTCTCAGCCCTTCCTCATATGACAGCCTCCCAACCTTGAGAAAATCCAGGCAGGCAATGTCTATCTCTTACCTCACATCAACAGAGTGGGTTACTTTGTCATAGAAGGCAATCAGATTTGACAAGAACAACTCTCAGATTCTCCAGAATTACAAGCTTTCTAGATGAGACATGATATTAGGAACACAGAATCCTGGGACTTATCCCTCACTTAGATATTTTGTTCCTGTACATAGTCCAACAAATCACTTAATCTATTTATACTTCATTTTGGCAGTCTGTAATTGTTATTATTAAAAATGCCCAGAGCTGCTGATAAAAGTCCTGTTGTTTTAGGTAGTGTACAAAGATTTGATAAGTTAAACTTCTTAAAGAGTTTACATGTGAAGAAACATGTTAAAGTAATTCCCAGGAGAGGGATGCTGTTGTGCTTTTAAGCTGTTCTGAGATACGTCTTTAGCATGAATGTGACTAGAATCTATGTACATAGCCATAGATGTAACATATCATATTGTTCATAAAACACATGCATACATATACATACAGTATATCCTCTCCATGTTTTTTAAATTTTAATTTTTATCCTTATTCTGTAATGATAAGACAGTAAATTAATTACCAAAAATAAACCAGACACAGGGATTGGTGCATAAAGTTGTCCTACCTTCATATAAGGTCTGACCTTGGAACAAAATACTTTACATTTGTGATGTTTCTATCTGCTGTTGATGAATCACAACTCCTGCTTATGTTTAATCACTGCTGACAGTAACAGCTGACAGTTTGAAAGAAAAAGTTGTCATTGGCTGAATTGTTTTCTACAGAAGAAAAACTGTTTATATGTGACTGGTTTTGCATGCAGATTTATTAGAAGGATTTTCTGTAGATTGTTATATAGTAAATAAATGCTTTTCCTGCCTTTTATCCTTTAGATATAGCTCAATTTATATATTCATTTACACTTAGACTACAATTTCAGTACTAATTTTGGAGAATTTTTGGTTAGCTATGTCATCATTTTTTCTTAAGCAAATTACTTGAATTTATTTTATTAACACAAAAGTATTATTTTCCTTTTGCATTTGGAGGAAAAGGTAAATTTGTAGTTATTCTTTTATTTACAGGCCAAATTCTCTACATTGTTCATGGGTACTCAGCTTTCAGAGCTGATAAAAGGAAGCTTCTGATATCAAATGTTGTTTCCAAATTATTTTTTTTTAGCCATTACATTCTTGTGAATCAATTTATTTCCATTATTGGTCCATGGAGATTAGTGGGCCAAAAGATGTAGACTTGATTTTATGTGAGCAAAAACTATGTCAATTTGCTCTGTATTATGAGATTGCATCTCTCAGTTGGAGAATTAGTTGTGTTTTGTGTATGTGGTGAGAGTAATTATTAATTTTCTAACCTCAACATTCACAGCATAGAAAACTCCTGCAGGAAATTTCATCCCAAGTGTGTGCTTCATAGTTAATTGCTGTTTAGTACTAAGATACAGAATTTGGTTTGAAAGTCTTCAGATGTGAGGCTGAACACTGAAGTCAATGTGTGGTCAAACTGATTCAGGCCACTGGAAATGACAGAATGGATGTTTTCTTGAAATTTATTCTCTTTTGGAAAATAGACTAAAACTCTCAAAAAAATCACATTCTATAAATAAATATTACATAGATAACAAACTATTCCACCTATTCCTTGAGAGTTTTGACATGCCCTTAAATACAGTTATTGGTGCATTGGGTACTATGTTACTATGACACATCTGTAAAGCCTTTTGAGCAGAACTACCATGTATACAACAAGGTCAGTGTGGAGCGCACTTAAGTTTTCTGTGTGGGTTGTTGTGCACGCATAAATATTTTTTCTCACTTCACAGGAAAGGACTCCCCTCAACACCCCTGTCTTCCTTCCACCATGAAGATTTTAGAATAAATAACAGGGGTGAACAAGTACTGACATTCAAGAGGAAATATCTTAATTCTGGTCACATTTAGAAGATATCATGAGGCAGTAATACTAATTTCATTACTGTGCTTAGTCCCATAAAGTGGATTTAGAGAAAAACAGAGAGGTGATAAAGTCACCATCTCTGGCTGTGTTTAAAGGTTGCTTAAATGTGGTGCTTGGGGATATAATTTAGGGATGAACTTTTCAGAGTAGGGTCAATGGCTGGACTTCATGATCCCAAGGGTCTTTTCCAGCCTGAATGATTCTATGACACATTACAATGACAGTAACAGGACTAAAGAGAACTGCATTTGTTCTGATTTTATCTGATACCTCATTAAAAGGGAATACAGCCAAACAGAAGTCTTAATGTTGTATTTTTAACTGAAATGAAATGAGAGGAGGCGAGGGGAAAGAAGGAGAAGGGAGGGAAGAAGAGGTGGAGGGAGGGGAGGGGAGAGGAAGAAAAGGAGGGGGGGGGAGGACAGGGGAGGAGGGAGGAGGAGGAAGAGAAGGGGAGAGACGAAGGGAAAGGAAGGGAAGGAAAAGGATGGGAGGATGGGAAGGGATAGGAAGGGTTGACAAATTTATCCTAGGAGACTCTAAAGCAAGTCTAAATTTTTTGCTTTAGTACATTATTTCTCGCAATTTCACCCAAAATGATATCCTGAAAAAAATTATTCTTATTAATGTTCTCTTCATTTCTGCACGGGACATAAAAATAAGTGATGAGTATGAGAACATAAACCGTATGGTTAGTGAGGCAGAGGTGATAATTAGAACATGCTGTACTACACAGTAAACAAAGCTATTATGAATGATAGAGTTCTTTATAGAGTCTTCAAAAAGGGAATGGAAATAATATACTTTTCCCCAACCGGCTCAAAAGCTCTGCTTGTAACTACCATGAAAAATAATAAAAAGAAAGAAGAAGATTTGTAGTTAATCACTCCGAGTGTTACTTTCTAGTCAGAAACAACTGCAAACATTATCAATACTTATTTGACTCCATACTAATTTATGTATAGTTTTTTGTTTCTCATTTAGTCATATGTTTGGAGAGGATAAATCATGTCATCAGTTCAAATACAAGGTTGTAGAAGTAAGATACTGTATATGTCTTTTCCTAGTAGAGTTATCTGTTTTTCAATGTTTGTGTTTTCTATTTTTAATGTCAAAATTTCAAAGGACGAATAGAATGTAGTTGGTACAAGGGTAAATCCAACTTAAAATTTCATATTGCAAGGCTTTTAGGGCCACAAAATTCTTGTCCCAATTGTGAAGCCTAAAGAGATATTTGATACGGATGTAACTAGAATCAAAAATTACCTGAAAGAGAACCACATTATAATACCTCCACACACTTTTGTTGTCTTCAAATGTATGCAGCTGTAAAAATGCCTCCTATGAACTCAGAGAGCCCATTCTGGGACTGAAATGATATATCAAAACGTGCTCCAATATACATATTCCTGGGACTCCACATTGTCTTGAAATACATGTTAGATTGACTCCTGACCAAAAAACTCCACTCCAAGAAAACAAAAAAAAACCCAAAACCTCCAATCAACAAACCAGTCAACCAACCAAAAAGATAATGTCTTAAATAATATATGCATATGTATATCTTGCCTGTTTGAGGTCAGTCCATTCTTTTTCTTTCCCTTTGAAAGAATAATTGCAAAAATGAAAATACGAGTAAAGATTAATCCAGATGAATCAGAATGAGCTTAAAAGCTAAAATTATCTTTCTCTTACAAAACTAGAGATTAACGTTTTTTGGAACAAACCCAGAGTATGAACATACATACATTACTGTGCTGCGCTAGTTCTATAATAGAAAGACTTGACGTGGCCAGAGTCCAACATGATGGCATTAAAAAAGTCCAAGTGCCAGGTGCTTCACTTTGGCCACAAAAAGTGCCTTCCCCTACACTCAGCACTGGTTAAACCACGCCTTGAGTACTGTGTCCAGTTCTGGACCCCTCAGTTTAAGAAGGACATTGAGATACTTGAACATGTCCAGAGAAGGGCAATGAGGCTGGTGAGGGATTTTGAGCAGAAGCCCTATGAGGAGAGGTTGAGGGAGCTGGGGATGTTTATCCTGGAGAAGAAGAGGCTCAGGGAAGACCTTATTGCTCTCTACAACTACCTGAAAGGAGGTTGTAGCCAGGTAGGGGTTGGTCTCTTCTCCTAGGCAACCAGCACCAGAACAAGAGGACACAGTCTTAAGCCATACCAGGGGAAGTTTAGGCTTGAGGTGAGGAGAAAATTCTTCACAGAAAGAGTAATTGGCCATTGGAATGTGCTGCCCAGGGAGGTGGTTGAGTCACCATCCCTGGAGATGTTCAAAAAAAGATTGGTTGTGACACTTGGAGCCATGGTTTAGTTGTCGGAGGTGTTAGAATTAGGTAATAAGTTGGACCTGATGATCTCTGAGGTCTTTTCCAACCTGGTTGATTCTGTGATTCTGTGATTTTCAAGTAACTGTTTGAAAAAAGGAGACATTAATATTCCTTCAATACCTATATATGCTGAATTCTAGAGTCTGGTGATATATGTGCCATCTTATTGTTACGGAACTTATGAATTTATGAAAATTAAGATTACAAATATGAATTACAAATATTAAGAACTATTTATTAAAATGAAAAATTGCCAAAAAACTTATTAAATAGGTTTGGTGTATGGCTGGAATATATATTACAATGGGAATGCACAATACTTAGGCAATATAACAATGTTAACAATTTTAAGCAAACCAGAAGGAATAACAGAAATAGAAGAGAATCCCCAGGCACAGTATGGTGCTCAACCACAGGAGAGACCTGACAAGAACTGTAAATACAGGAAGCAATAAACTGGTTACTCACAAGGAGTTTCAACCAAACAGGGAGTTGCTGTTGCTGTGTATTAGACAATAAGGCTGTAAGGGTGCCACATGGTTGTGGTGCTGATCTGGTTTCAGCAAGGACGGTGGGCAGTATGATGCATTCTGGCAAAAGGCTCTTGTGTCTTCCTGGGTATTTGGGGCTCGGCACTAATTCTAGTTGCAGGGGTAGTGAGGCTTGGATCCTAAGGCTTGTGGCTTCTCAAGCTTGCAGTGAGTAGAGCTCATGGCTTCTATCCCAGGTTTTGGACCAGGCAACTCCAGGCAAGGCAGGCCAGGCAAAGCAATTCAGGCAAGGCAGGGCCAATCAGGCAAGGCAAGGCAAATACAAATCAGCCTGTATTTATCACTTGCCCAAGATTCAGTTGAACCGATAGGGCAACCAAAGCCATCAAACAGTTACCCAATGAAATGGGACTGCCAAGCTGTGGCCATCAAAGGCAGAAACATAGGGCTGGTCTGGGAGAAGCAGTGGCCAGTACATTTGCTCTCACCCCAAAAGGAGACTTGTTTACCCAGACATGTTAAGGTATGTTCTTTTGTCCCTTTTCCCACGTTACTCCAACTCCTGCAGGAGGGAGGGGGCGGAAAGGGGGACTGTGGTGATTAGGGATGGAGGATGATGGTTATTAATTATGAATTGTGAAATATGAATTATAAAAATTATTATTTATTATTTATTAAAATTATGAATATTTGATTAATCACCTTATATATATTGATTTGAATGCACAGTTGTAAAAATATAGTCCATAACTGGTTAAGTATATACAATGTGATCCAATTATAATATTTACAGAATCAATTTGTAATTAAGGGAACAAAATGTGCAGTTCCACTGCTTGTCCACTAGATGGAGACTCGACAAGCTTGGCGGCTTGCAACTATGTATGGAGATATTTATAATGTTATCACAAAGCAAGTCAAGCTGGAAATATCATGCGGCTACGCGCAGGTGCTTTGAATAGACTGTTGCTGAGTGTTGCACACATGGAAAGATACATTCTTTCTTTCTTTGTAGCGAGGCAAGTTGCTGGGTATTGCTGGTTGCTCGCTGTTGCCGGCTGTCTGCTGGCTGCCTGTCTGCCTGGAGCTGGTCCCATCTGGGCGGTGCCCTTCTTTCTCCTCCCACCTCCGCGGGTGGGGGCAAGGCTTTCTTTCTCCTCCCACGGGAGGGGCAACTTTCATTTCTTCTCCCACGGCCATGGAGGGGCGAGGCTTTCCACCGATTGGTGCTTTCCCTTAGCAGGGTTGGAGCAGCTCCCTGAACGGAGGGGCCGATCTGGAAGAATGGTCTCACACGATGGGGCCAGGGCCGGGTCAGACCTCCCAATCGAGATGATGGTTCCCAGTAGGCGGGGTCGGCTGTCTCCAATCCCAGAGACGGGTTTCGGGGGAGGGGTGTAGTGAAGCAAAGCTCCCCACTCGGCTCGGCTCGAAGTGAGCTGACAATGCCGAATCTCTCAGTAACTGCTCCCATTAAGGTTGCAATGCAGTCTTTGGCTTGTTCTCAACAGAGAGGATATCTTTCACTCTCTCTCTCTCTCTCGGGAAATCCCTGCTTTACCCTGACAGCACAGGCCTGTGGAGCGCCAATGTTGGGTAGCTCTTCTTATCTCTCCCGCAAATGGTGAAGGGCACGCAAGATGCGTTTCTGCTTATGGCTGCTTATGATTGCAGCTGTTCTGGGTTGGACTAGTCCATCCCATTATGGGTTAAAGCTTACCCTCAAGGGATTTGCGTCAGTCCCTTTGACTGGGCTTACGATTCTGGTTCTCAGCGAAGGGATCATCCTGTTTGCTGGTTCCTCGAGCAGCTCGGTGAGCTGGCTTCCTTGCGTATTGCAGAGGCTCCTAGTATGCTTGCATGTGGGAGTGAGAAGACTTAGGGGGTTCGACCAAAGCAAGAGAAAGCAAAAGGAGAGAGCAAAGTAGTAAACAAATGGAGAATACTTATAGATTTCTCGAGGCTGGATTTGGCCAATAGGCACACTTGTCAACAACCTGCTTCAACCTATAGAAAGGTGAAGCTAGAATTTTGCCCTTAGATGGAAAGAGCATGAGCATGCCATGCAATGGGTGCATGTAGTTGTTTACCCCTTAGGAGACAGGTTGGCACCTGGGCCTTTGTTCTCCTCTCCTGAAAGGAGGGTGGAAGGGGGGACTTACCAAAACATATTGGGACAAGTTTGCTGGTATCTGGGGGCATAATTCAGGGCATTTGGTGCCTTCACCATATAGACACATCAGGACCTATCTGGGTTTGTGCTGGAACCGTTTTGCCCCACCACAACACTTATTTCTTCCTGAATAGACAGTGAATGCATGGATTCCAAGTATTATACACAGATGAAAATTCTTTTACATGTTGTTATATTCAGTGCAGATGAGAAGATTTAAAGAGCTTAAGAGCAGTCAGGCATATCATGGAAGAGGAACATACAATAGAATTCCGTTGTATTATACATGAGGGAAAGAAGGTGGATGGACTGGATCCTGTATCAAATTTCAAAACTAAATGAAGGATATGCTTTTACTGATAAACAGTCAGAAGCTAGAGAAAAGAGATGCAATCAAAAGAAAGAACGAAAAAAAAGTAAATGTCAATTTTTGAAGAGATAAAAATCCTCATCAGAAGAGTATAACAAATTATAATTTTGTCAAAAGACTTAAAAAGCGAAAGTGAGGGTTTAATTGAAATGACAAAAGAAAGGTTACTCACATATGTTGAATATGGGACAGACAGTACAGCCAAGATGTATAATTTGTACCCAGAGAACAGCAAAACCTGTTCAAAATGAAATTATTATATAATAAATAATGCAAACAAGTAATATAAAATCAATAATACAAGAAATGTTTATAATGCGTTGAATGGCAGGGTCAGTGTGACCAAACAGAACAGGACAGGACAGGACATAGGAGACTCAAATTTTCTTCTTTTATGCTAAAATTTTTCAAGCCAATCTCTGAGCAGCCTGTTCAAGTGTTCCATCTCTCTCACAGTAAAGAAGTATTTCCTGATGCTGAGGAAAAACTTCTGGTGTTTCAATGTGTATCCACAGCCCCTCATCCTATCACTGCACACCAGTGAAAAGATACTTGCCCTGACCTTTTCAAACCCACCCTTGAGGTATTTGTAAGCACTGGTCAGATCCCCTCTCAGCCCTCTCTTCTCCAGTCTCAAGGGCTCCAAGTCTCTCAGCCTTTCTTCCTAAGAGAGAAGTTCCAGACCTATAATCATCTTTGTGGACCTCAACTGGAATCTCTCACTGTCTTTCTTGAACTAGGAAGCTCAGAATTGGACACAAAATCCCAGATGAGGCCTTACTAGAGCAGAATAGAGGTGGAGGCAATCACCTGGTCAAATACTTCTTAATAACACCCCAGGACACCATTTGCTTTCTTAGCCACAAGGGCATATTTCTCTCTCATGGACAACTTAACGTCTACCAGGAAACATTGCTTTCTTTTACAGCCCAGCAATAGGAGAAGGAAGGTTCTACGTCTTTGGCTTGGAGGCTTGAATTCAGATGTCCTTTTTCCTGGGAGATAATTCTAACTATTGCGTTATTTGGTATGCTTAGGTTCATATTTATTGAGTTTCCTTCTTGAATTTATTCCACTTTGCAAGATAAAATTAAATATTCATCAGACCAGACAGAAAGAATGAATAAGCAAGATTCCTTTGTCTGTTGGGTTGTGTAATCATGTGGGAGAAGAACACATGGATTCTCGTTCCTGCTCCAATTAATACTTAATGCATACCAGTGTATATGTCTGAGAGCAAGTCCTTCACACAATGCAGATAGAGACATGCCTATTTTGTGAATCTCTGGAGAATTTAGGCATAAAATAGATATCTCATTCTGTCAAGAACAGAGTTTTCAGCATGCTCAGAGCACACCTTTAGATATTAAGTGGACCTCTCAGGCAGAAATAGTCATGAGTTTGCAGTGCACTGGCTTTGAAAACCTGAGCTTTAAAAATGTGAATTTGAGATTTTTGTAGACAAGTGTTGTTTTAATTTTCCATATCTTTCTAAACTTTATTTTCTCAGAAGGCACACAAAGTTTGTGTTAGATTGTGACATTTAATTATTGAACTATTGAGGAACAACCTGGAAGATCACATAGCTGCCTTCCTACTTCTTAAGTCTCCAAAGCATGTAACTGGAAGGAAGGACAATATTACTGTATTATGACCAGTAATTTTCTCTGTTGCACTGTCTAGGAAGAAATCTCGATTACATTTTGAGATGGAACCTGCCCATGCAGCTGAATATCCAGGGTTTTGCAGCTGTAGCTACAGCTTTGTGCATGTGAAAGGATGGTGAATTGTCTCTCTTTTTGTAAGAGATACTTAATGATTTGGCTACCAAGCATTACAGAAGGCCAGTAGGGAGATGGATGCCAATAAAATAAAAGGCAAAATTATTCTTGCAAAGAATCTTTGAGCAACAGCTTGATCAAAATGACAGAAGTCAATCAGAATAATAACTTCAAATATGAGATTTTCAATTAGTTAGACAACATAAATAAACGTGTCTGGAAAATCAACATAAGTTATTTTGGAAGGAGACAGCACATACATAAAAGCAAGAGACTCAACAGGAGAGAAATGGGCTGATATACCCAATGAAATGTACACAGAAACAGACTTACAAAAAGGTCTGCTGGGAAATAAAAGGAAGCATTACAAATATTGTCTCTAACTTGAACATGGACAATTCTTGCTAGAGTTTTGTAAAGATCTTAAGCTGCTCTTCACACTGGAAACTAAGAAAAATAAATGATAATGCAGTGCATCTACTATACACACACTCCACACCCCCTTTTTCAAATTTTTTACTAACATGAAACTGCTTGTGGGAAATGTTTATCAGAAGAGTAATAAGAGGGAGAAGCATATTCAGGGAGAAGCATATTCAGGATGAGTGCCTCTTTTGCCATTTTTTCATCTCTGATGTTGTCATTTACATCAATGGGAAATGGGTGTAAAATGCAGCCTGATCATAATGACAGCATTTTGCTTACAATTTGCACATGATGATGGACAATGAGGACTCAAGTTACAAATCTCAGAAAAAAAAAAAAAAAGACCCTCCCTCTTGGGAAAACCTTGATCTGCAGTTTGTTGAAAGGTGAAGTATATGTCAGAAGTACTATTACATAAACATCTGGTTCTTGTACTTTCATCAGGGTTAATGTTGTTAGATTGGATATTGGGATAAATAGAGTTTTGGTCTAACATGGCATGGCCATTCTAATGTTTTCACAAACAACTTCAAACTAATGCATGGGCTTCAAGAACCTTGAAGAACCAGACATAAACTCTATGCCTGTCCTCCACAAAAACCTCTCTACTGTGACCTTATTTTATTTGGGTTCATGAGATGCTTCCAAAACTTGAGCAGAGTTTTGAAATGTCCCAAAAACTTTATAGATGAGACTTAGAAAAATAGTAAAATTAAAAAGCCTGAGAAAAAGGAGACTATGTCCCAGTCCCTGCTAAAAAGAAATGAAGGGCTCGATTAATAACTCTCCTTATATGAACCAAGCCCTGCTTTGTTCATGCTGTTCTAGCAGTAAAATAATGAATTATGGAGAGGTGTGTGGGAAGGAAAAGAGTCAGTATAATCTATTATCAAGTTTTCACAGAGGTGTAAGATTTCTTCATTAAAGTGATACTTATTTCAGAAACAGCAAAGCTAGACTTTGGATTAACCATGCGGGCAAGCACACTGCTATTTGATATCTTACGCAAAAGATAAATCATTTTTTTAACAGGAAAGGTGAGGAAGAAGCTCATTAAAGTTTTGTATATCCTTTAATTTGGAAAATAAACTCTAACAGAGGTAAATTCAGATCACATATCTACTACGAATGAGTGTACCGGCAAAATTTCATATCGTAAACATCATGAATACCTGTGTATTAATTAAAAAGATGGCAAATTGAAATATTTTATGACACAGAGCAACTTCAAAGTGGACTATAAAGAAGTGCTGCTAATTGTCGTATCTTCTTTCCGTTTCTCTAGTGGAAACTCACAATGTATCACACAAAATAAGAGATATCCACTTTTATCACTATGTTGCATGTGACACTTAGTAATATCCCTCAGTCTTTGCAAAAAAAAAGCCAAAATACAGCAGCTATCACCAGATACATGTATTTCTTTGTCAGTGACATAGTGGATGGTTTAGTGAGGTCCTTGGATCGGCCCCAGCAGGGTCGGCCACGACCCTGCCAGAGCGTCAAGAAGACGGTCAAACTTGACTGTCTGGGGGCGGGTAATTTCAGCTCACACTGACACATTTTTATTTTTGGCGCCCAACATGGGAGAGAGGCCCCATGTTGGGTGCCAAAAATAAAAATATGTCAGTGTGAGCTGAAATTCCCCCCACACCAACAATAACCAGGATAGCTAAGTCTGAAAGCAAATGAAAGCTGTATTTGCAAGCAAAATCTACATTCTACAATGAAATGCAATGAATATGTACAAATATACAAAATTCACAACATTTACAAATATATGCAACCAACAGAAAAGCACAACCAAGCCCCCTTTGCTTCCCCCCAAAGGGGACCTTTCCCAAGGGGTCTCTCTCCTAGGGGTTTCCCCCCCAGGCCCCGCTGGCAGAAAGCAGAGTTAGCTAAAGCAGAAAAGTTAGCTTGCCAAGGTCAGTGTGTTATCTTCAGCCAGAAGAGAAGAAGAAACGGCAGCTAGACACCCCAGCAAGTTGCCCTGACTGCAGATTGCAGACTGCAGACTTTGTTTTGAGTAGTAGTTCTTAAACATTTCTATTTATCCAATGGAAATGTTTAGAACAATCATTATTTTGCTTTCTTACACCCAATGATGACTTATTTACACTCTTTCACTTTCTCTGCTTGAACTTTGAGAAGAAAAATTAAGGAGACGGTTTCAAACCATCACAGGTGCTTATTGAATATCCATTCATTTAAAAATTATGGACCTAACTCTGTCCTTGGCATTTTTTTTTTTCTCTGGGTTCAAGGGCAAGCATGTCTTCCACTACTTGACTAATTTACAGAATCACAGAGTCAATAAGGTTGGAAAAGACCTCAAGGATCATCAAGTCCAGCCTGTTACCCAAGACCTCATGACTACTAAACCATGTCACAAAGTGCCATGTCCAATCCCCTCTTGAACACTTCCAGGGATGGTGACTCAACCACCTCCCTGGGCAGCACATTCCAATGGCTAACAACTCTCTCTGTGATAAACTTTCTCCTCACCTCAAGCTTAAAATTCCCCTGGAGCAGCTTGACACTGTGTCCTCTTGTTCTGGTGCTGGTTGCCTAGGAGAAGAGACCAACCCCTCCTGACTACAACCTCCCTTCAGGTAGTTGTAGACAGCAATGAGGTCACCCCTGAGCCTCCTCTTCTCCAGGCTAAACAATCCCAGCTCCTTCAGCCTCTCCTCATAGGGTTTGTGTTCGAGGCCTCTTACCAGCATTGCTGCCCTTCTCTGGACGTGTTCAAGTATCTCAATATCCTTCTTAAACTGAGGAGCACAGAACTGGACACAGTACTCGAGGTGTGCCCTAACCAGAGCTGAGTACAGGGGCACAATGACTTCCCTGTTGCTGCTGGTCACACTATTCTTGATCCAGACCAGGATGCCATTGGCTTTCTTGGCCACCTGGGCACACTGCTCGCTCATGTTCAGCTGACTGTCAAAGAGACCTGGGCTGTACCCCCAGGATCCTTTCCACCTGGCTGCCCTCCAGCCACTCTGACCCCAGCCTGTAGCACTGCATGTTGTGGACAAAGTGCAGCACCCGGCATTTAGAGTTGCTAAATGTCATCATGTTGGACTCTGCCCATCTGTCCAGCCTGTCAAGGTCCCTCTGCAGAGCTCTTCTACCCTCTAACCGATCAACAGCTGCTCCCAACTTGGTGTCATCTGCAAATTTACTGATGACTGACTCAATCCCCTCATCCATATCATTGATAAAGATATTGAACAGGATGGGGCCCAACATTGATCTCTGGGGCACACCACTAGTGACTGGCCTCCAGCTGGATGTGGCACCATTCACCACCACTCTCTGGGCACATTCCTAACCAGTCATGTTCCTAACCCAGCACAGAGTGCTCCTGTACAAGCCACAGGCTGTCAGCTTGGCCACGAGTTTGCTGTTTGCTGTGCGGAACGGTGTCAAAGAAGTCCAGGTAGACTACATGTCGTGAAGGCATCACATGCCCAGAATTATGCCCCCAGATACCAGCTAACTCGTCCCAACATGTTCTGGAAAGTCCCCTTTCCATCCTCCTTTCAGGAAGGGGAGACAAAAGGCTCAGGTGCCTGCCTGTCTCCTAAGGGGCAAACAACTGCAGGCACCCATCTCAATGGGATGCCTATGCTCTGTCCATCTAAGGGCATAATTCTAGCTTCACCTTTCTATAGGTGGAAGCAGGTTGTTGGCAAGTGTGCCCATTGGCTAGTTTCCAGCCTCGAGTGTCTATAAGTATTGCCCGATTTTGGTGCCATGTTGCTCTCTTCTTCTGCTTTCACCCATCATGCAACTCACGATTGTGTAAGCTATAAGCCTTTCACGCAAGCATACTTGGAAGCCTCTGCGAACACGGAAGCCAGCCCACTGAGTGTGCATCGAGGACCCACAAAGGATGACCCTGTCGCCAGAAGTGCCGTAGACCCAGTTGAAAAGGAGTGAGGGAAGGCCCCAAAGAGGGTAAGCTGTAAACCAAAAGGGAAGGACTAGCCCAAGCCTGGCTGTCCAGAAACACTGCAAGCTAATTAAGCAGCCAACTAAGCAGAAACGCATCTTGTGTGTGCAACGTGTGGCACCCGCAGACCGCGGGAGTAAAAGGAGCCGCGCCTCCTGTGGCCGCTCCGCAGCCCATATCAGGGCGAAACACCCGGGCTTTTCCCTGAGGGAAAAGAGAGAGCAAAGATTAGCCTCTCCATTGAAGTCAAGGTAATGACTGTACCATTATAATTTAAATGGAAGCAGTCACCCAGAGAAGTGGCAGTCAGCTCACCTCGAGCCGAGCCGAGGGGGGGAAGCATCGCGTCATCGCACCCCCCACCGGAGACCTGCCTACGGGAAACCCCCAAAGAGGGGCCGAGCACCGAAAAGACCTGGCCCTCCTCAGCCGTCCTCAGGTCAGGGAGGCAGTCCCCCTCCCCCCCGCAGACCGCGGGAGGACAAAGAAGCGCCCTGCCCTTCCCTCAGACTGCGGGAGGAGGAAGCCAACCTTGCCCCCCCCCCCCCCCCCCCCCAGAGCTGGGAGGGAGAAAGAAAGCGCTGCCTGAATGGGGCCAACCTCGGGCAGAAGCAGATACCCAGCGAGCCCGCGTGATCCGGCAATTTGTCTCGCTGCATGTATCTTTCATATGTATAACATTTAGTAACGTTCTATTCAAAGCGCCCGCGCACAGCCGCGTGATAGTTCCCGCTTAACCTGCCTCGTGATAACGTTATAAATATCTCTTATATAGCTCTCAGCCGCAAGCGCTTTGTCGAGTCTCCATCTAGTGGACTAGCAGCGGAACTGCACCCTTTCGTTCCCTTAATTAGAAATTGACTGTAAATATTATAATTGGGTATAAATGTAAATACTAAATCAGTTATGGTCTATATTATTACAACCGTGCATCTGAATCAATATATATAAAGTAATTAATCGAATATTAATAATAATGAACAATAATTTCATAACTCATATTTTCGTAATTCGTAATTAATAATCACCATCCACCATCCCTATTCACCCTCTCCACGACACTACATCAACAGACTTTCCCACATCCACCAGGCAGGTCACCTGATCATAGAAGGAGATCAGGTTGGTGAGGCAGGACCTGCACCTCCTAAATCCATGTTGGCTGGACCTGATCCCTTGGCCATCCTTCAGGTGTGAAGTGATTGCCCCCAAGACGATCTGCTCCATAATTTTCCCTAGCACTGAGGTCAGTCTAACAGGTCTGTAGTTTCCAGGTTCCTCCATCCAGCCCTTCTTGTGGGTGGGCATCACATTGGCCAGCTTCCAGCCATCTGGGACCTCTCCAGTGAGCCAGGACTGGTGGAAAAAGATGGAGAGTGGCTTGGTTAGCTCATCTGCCAGCTCTCTCAGTACCCTAGGATGGATTCCATCTTCTCCCATGGACTTGTGAGTTTGCAAGTGGCTCAGCAAGTCCCAAACTAATTCCACATGGAATTCAGGGTACTACGCTGCTCCCTGACCCCATCAACCAGTTCAGAAGGCCAGTTATCCTGAAGTCCTCCTGCCTTACTGTTGAAAATTGAGGCAGAGAAGATATTTAGAACCTAAGACTTCCTCATCTTTAGTTACAATGTTTCCCTCCAGGTCCAATAAAGAGTGGCGGTTCTTCTTGCCCCTCCTTTTAGCATTAATATATTTATAAAAATGCTTTTTATCATCTTTCACAGCAGTGGCCAGTTTAAGTTCTATCTGGGCTTCTGCCCCTCTAATTTTTCTCCGACATGTTCTAACAGCATCCTTAAACGTATCTTGAATTGCCTCCCACCCTTTCCAAAGGTGGTACACCCTCTTTTTTTCCTTTAATTCCTTCATGAGCTGTTTGCTCATCCAGGCTGGTCGCCTTCTCTGCCGGCTCATCTTTCGGCATGTGGGAACTGCCAGTTCCTGTGCCTTCAAGAGCTCCTGTTTGAAGTAGGTCCAACCGTCCTGGACCCCTTTCTTCTTAAGGGATGTTACCCAGGGAACTTTCCGAATAAGTTGCCTGAACAACCTGAAGTTTGCCCTCCAGAAGTCCAAGGTGAGGGTTCTGTTGCTACTCCTCCCTATTTCCCTGCATATGGAAAACGCCACTATCTCATGGTCGCTGCACCCTAGACAGCCTTCTACCATCACATCTCCCACCAGCCCTTCTCTATTTGAGAACAGCAGGTCAAGCAGAGCCTGAGCCCTGGTAGGCTCACTTAGCAGCTGCATCAGAAAGCTGTTGTCCATACACTCTAGGAACCTTCTGGACTGCCTCCTCTCTGCTGAATTGAGTTCCCAACAGATATCTGGCCTGTTAAAGTCCCCCACAAGGACACGATCTGATGATCTTGAGATATCTTCCAGTTGCTTATAGAATATTTCATCTGCCTCCTCGTCCTTGTTAGGTGGTCTATAACAGAATCCAATCAGAATGTCAGTTTTGTTAGGCCTCCCTCTGATTTTAACCCACAGAACTCAATCCTTTCATCCACAACCTCAAGTTCTGAGGCATCAAGAGATTCCCTAATGTACAGGGCCATCCCTCCTCCTCTTCTCCCTCGCCTGTCTCTCCTAAAGAGCTTGTAACCCCCAAACGCAGTACTCCGATTACGTGAATCGACCCACCATGTTTCTGTAATGGTGATCATATCATAGTCTTCCTGGTGGACCAAGGCTTCCAGTTCCTCTTGTTTGTTACTGTCGTGAAGGCATCACATGCCCAGAATTATGCCCCCAGATACCAGCTAACTCGTCCCAACATGTTCTGGAAAGTCCCCTTTCCATCCTCCTTTCAGGAAGGGGAGACAAAAGGCTCAGGCGCCTGCCTGTCTCCTAAGGGGCAAACAATTGCAGGCACCCATCTCAATGGGATGCCTATGCTCTGTCCATCTAAGGGCATAATTCTAGCTTCACCTTTCTATAGGTGGAAGCAGGTTGTTGGCAAGTGTGCCCATTGGCTAAGTCCAGCGTTGAGTGTCTATAAGTATTGCTCCATTTGGTGCCACGTTTCTCTCTCCTTTTGCTTTCACTCATCATGCAACTCACGATTGCGTAAGCTGAGCTGTTCCACATGCAAGCACACTTGGAAGCCTCTGTGAATATGGAAGCCAGCCCACGGAGTGTGCAATGAGGACCAGCAAAGGATGAACCTGTCGCTGAAGGCGCCGTAGACCCAGTCCAAAGGGACTGAGGGAAGCCCCGAGGGTAAGCTGTAACCCAAAAGGGGAAGGACTAGCCCATATCCGGCAGTCCACAATTGCTGCGAGCTAATTAAGTAGCCTAAGCAGAAACGCATCTTGCTTGGCCCACCGCTTGCAGGACTGAAAGGGAGCCACCCCTGTAGCCGCTCCGCAGCCCGTATCAGGGTGAAACACCCGGGGTTTCCCCGAGAGCAAAAGATTAGCCTCTCCATTGAAGTCAAGGTAATAACTGTAGCATTATAATTTAAATAGAAGCAGTCACCCAGAGAAGCGGCAGTCAGCTCACCTCGAGCTGAGCCGAGAAGGGGGGGAAGCATCGCGTCACCGCACCCCCACTGGGAACCTGCCTACGGGAAAAACGCCCTCGATTGTAGGGCCGACCACATTAAGGTTGGGTTTTTTTTAAAGCAGCTCTCAGTGTCAGTCCACAATTATAATGGCCTTTCCTTCTTATTTTCACAATTATAGCTCTTCAGAACTCTTCATTTGCAACCATTTGGACTCTATCATTTACCTAAGGCAAAATCCTAGACACTTTTGGTATAGGAGGAAGAGGGATGATGGAAAAATCATTATTCCTGTTTCGTATTAGTTTTCATTTCCTCCTTTTGTCACTGACCTGAATACAGGTACACCAACAAATATTTCCCTGAAAATATAGACTTACGAATCTCAGAGGGAGAGCAATTTATGGCATGCACACACCTCTCCTTTCTTTGTTCCAGATATAATAATAGCTTTTCTTGCAACAGAAACTATGAATGAAAGTAATTGTGCTGGTTTGGGGCCAGACAGATCGTCTCTTGCCCCGAAAGGGACAAAAGAATGAGACTCACACAAATGGATTGGAGAGTGATGGAAAGTTTAAATGGAAAAGCAATTGGTGAAGCTACAGAGAACTACAAGCTACAAAGCATAGTAACAAAGAGTATCCCAAAGCGTACAGAACCCCTCACAGAATTCCCAAAGGCTTCCCAATCCCTCCCTTCTTCCCACCTGAGGGTAAACCCAAACCCCCCCCCAGGGCTCTTTCTTCCCCCTCCCACTGCTAGGCAAGTCTCAGGCTGGCCAGGTCTGAGACTGCCCCCCCCCTCCATTCTCCTCCTGGCATTAGGCCTAGACAGGCCTAAGAGGCCTTGAGGATACTCCCCGGCATTACCCGATAAGAGAGGACATCTCCCGTGGGAGCAGAGAGGGAAGAAAGAGGAAGAGAATGACTTTGCAGATGGCCTTATAGGGTGCAGGACTTATGGGTAGAAATACGTCGTTTCCTGTGTCCACCCCTCTGGGTGGGCACCCAGGACACCAGAGGTGTATCTCATGCAGCAGTGGCAGGGGGCACCCAGCCTAAACTGCCACAGTAATGCAAATTTGTTCTTTCTCATCTTTTATCATGACTCATTATCTGCAATGCCTTGATCATTTTGTTTACTTTGCTCTGAAATATATCAAATTTTGGACATAGAATCATAGCACTTTACTTCTTTTTGTACTCCACAACAATAGACAAAAGGAGAGGATAACATGTTTACCTTCTTATATCTTACTTAAAAATCTCTGCTTTTAAGTAATTTTTTCTTGCTCTTTTTTCTTCTGTCAAGTTACTCTGATCTGTGTCAATCTCATTTTCCCTTCTGTTCAAACAGATCCCTTCATTTTCCTTAAAAAAAAGAAAAGACAAAAAAAAAAAAAAAAGACAACTAATGTTACCTATTACCAATAATCATGTGACACTGAATCACAAACATTCTAGAAATAAAATAGATCCCAGGGGTACATAGAAATCAAAATAAGACAACATTGACCAGGAAGTTGTTTTCTGTGTTTTTATTAGGTGTTTATTATTTGTTGGTCTACATTTAGGATGATGGACACAAATTCCAGTGGGATGGCATATTCCCAGGCTCGTAACCTGCCTTACTTAACAGTCAAAGTATGGCAGAATTTTTTTATTTTTTTTTAAATTGTGAACTCATTTACTAAAAAAAAAGAGGTGACAGTTCAAGCGTTATGTTATAGCATTATGGCGCCTCTCTAGTAAATGTATAAATAGATAACTATGTGAAGATTGTATATACAGGAGATACTAATCCATTTAATATTTAATTATGATAATCTCCCTGTATTATTAAATAGACAAGCAAGACAAAAGCCTCCCTAAGAGATTTGTGGGTAGTATATTAAGAGCTGATATAGTTTGCCTATAATCCTTCACTAACTCATTAAAATTTGGGCACAAGACTACTTTTTCCCTCTGTTTTCTGTTCTAATCAGTCTTTGTACCTCACATACTTGCAGCTTGTGTTTTTCTGGTACAAAAGAATCTTTATTATTGACATTAGTAAGTGATTTTTATACCTATCGAGGGATTAATAGGACTCTGAATTTGATGTGGATTGGCTGAAAAAGCCCAAAACTGGTCTTTTCATCTCCTTAGGTTCCATAAAAAGACCAAGAGGAAAATGGTAAAAAATACAAATTGAAAAGATGTTAGCAACTCCCAGAAGAGCCATTACAATTCATAAACGAGAGTTACACACTCAATATCCTTCTTTTTTTACATATAAAGTGAAATAGATAGAACTTCCAAACATTTTTTCCTCCAGCTACTTTGAACATTGTTCACTCTTGTTCTCAGCATTGCCAGAGATAAAAGGTTTATTCCACATATTCCCAGGTGATGGTATAGCAAAAAGTATACTTAATGTGTCTGTCCAATGCATTGACATTCATATTTAGCCTCTAAAGTCAAATCATTTCAGAGGACAGAGGAGTACAATTTACTGTGTAATGCACTGAGACAATTCTGTATCTCTGACTGTGTTTCATGACAGATCTTATAAAAGATCGTAAATTACTATCTGTTGAAATATATGAATTTAATGGATTCCATTAAATCACACACCTGCACATAAAAGATTTTGCAAGCCAGAAGATATGAGCAGTCAAACAGCTTTAATAGTTATTAATTACAGTGGCTCACTATTTATTCTTAACCAACATAGAAACATTAAAGTATTTTAATACCTATACTCTCATATGGCATGCATAAAACAGGGAAACAGTATTTTTCTTCTAGTGTGTAATCAATCAGCAAGTTACCCAATGCTTTAAAATTTTTGATAGACATTTTCTGAAATAAGACCCTCATTTTTATCCATATGCTGCACAAAACTTTCTGCTCTTCTTATACTGTGTTATTTCTGCTGAATACAGAAAGTCCTAGTTTTGTATCTTTGTAAGAGATATCATTGCTTAAATTTATTACAAATCACATGAGATGTTAAAAAAAATCCATAATATTATTGCCTCATCAAATGATTTGTTCTTCACCTAAAATATAAACTTTCACCAAAAAAACCCAAAACAAAACAAACCCCAAAACACCATCATCACCAACAGTGAAAAACTCAAAATTTATCTGTTGAAAGTAACTAAAACAGAAATAAATTAAATAAAATGCATAGCAAAAAGACTGAAAATACACAGACTTGAACCAGTGCCACAACAGGACCAAATTAAATTCTGAAAGTGTCAAAAAAGCAAGCCAAAAAAGGTTAATAGATGTACTGTAAACCATCACAGTGAGTCTGGCCTCTGGACTTCAAAACGAACGCTAGGAAGGCAAGCAAAAACTCATGCCCTCAGCTGAGAAGCATTTTAAATACCTTGTGATCTATGATTACCTCTAATTAAATTGAATGAGACATCACAGGGAGACACTATGACTGCAGTGACAGCATATTGTTTGACTCTTGGAAGAAGGGAACCTACCCCTGAGTTCCTAGATGTGTCTTTGTTTCCAGCCTGTGAAATAAATTAGTTGCATTTAACCATACATTTTAAAGGGTTTTGAGATCTGTTGGTATAAAAAAGAAACAATATTATTAATTACATACCACAGACTTTCTTGTCCCTTTGGATAATCTCTGACATTACATGTACTGAAATTTTCTAGTTAAATGTTATAACACAAAATATAAAATTAATCACAGTTTAAAGCAAAAATAACTTTATTTTAGTCAAAGCCCATAATGATATGAGCCAATGAAACAAAGGGGTTTTTTCTACGACATATTACATACATATCTGATGAAATAGACATAGGATGTTATATTAGCATATCCTCTTCTGCACTCTCCTACTGTACACATCCACACTTTATCTTGCAAATATATGTGTGGTAATAATCTTCTCCAAAGAACATAAAACTATTATGTGTTATATGTGGTGCTAACGAATGGTGTGAATGGAAACAATATTTGCAATTATTACCCTAATTGACATGTCATTTGTGCTAAGTCTTCTGTTATCAAAAATCTAAATATATATTAGTAAGTTTTGTTTCTGGTTTCTTTGTTGGATCTCTTTGTGTGAGATTGCTAAATAAATAGAAATTCATTATACTTCTTGGCATAGATATATTACCACACAATCTACTTCTTATGGTATCACAGATCTCATCTTTTTATTATATTTTATATCTCTATCATAAAGCATGTTTGCATATGTATTTAAGTGCTGTCACACATGAGATGCAATGAAGGCAATCACCACAGTGCTAGTTGTCACCAAGTTTAAACTTTTGACATTAAATGCTAGAAAAGGAGAGTTAATGAAAGTGCACCCTCCCTGATGAGCAAGAATGGTGACATAGTAACACTAGACAAGGAGAAGGCTAAGGTTCTCAAAACCCTTTCTCTCTCCATCTTCACTGGCAACCTCTCCTCCCGAGCTGAAGCATTACAAGACAGTGCTGAGAGGAAAAAGTCCCTCCCACTGTAAAAGACAGTGTTTGTGACTGCCTGGGGAACCTGAACATAAACAAGTGTATGGGACCTGATGAGATGGATCCGAGAGCCCTCAAGGAATTAGTTGATGTATCTGCCAAGCCACTCTCCATGACATTTGAAAAGTCCTGGCAGTCAGATGAAGCCCCTGGTGACTGGAAGAAGGGAAATAGTGTGATCATTTTTTAAACTGGTAGAAAGGATGACCCTGACAACTATCAACCTATTAGCTTCATCTGTGCCTGAGAAGAACACAGAACAGATCCTCCTAGGAACTCAGATATTGCACATGGAGGATGGGAAAGGATTCAAGACAGCCAGCATGTGTTTAAGGACAAGTCCTGCATGACCAGTCTAGTGGCTTTCCACAATGGAGTGACTACTTCAGAAGGCAAGGAAAAGGCAATGAATATCATCTGGACTGCTGCAGTGACTTTGACATGGTTGCCTACAACATCCCCTCTCAAAGCTGGAGATACTCAGCTTCAATAGATGGACTGTTTGGTGAATAAGAAATTGGCTGGATCATTATGTCCAGAGCATAGTAGTCAATGGCTCAATGTCCAGATGCAGATGGGTGATAGGTGGTGTCTCCCAGGGTCTAGTGTTGCTTAATATCTTCATCAGTGCAGAAGAGCACTTGGTGATACAGGCAGACAAAAAGCTGGACATGAGCCAAAAATGTGCACTTGGAGCCCAGAAGGCTGGCTGCAATGGTTACATCAAAAGAGTGGCACTCTGCTCTGTGCTCTGGTGAGAACTCACCTGGAGTACTGTGTCCAGCTCTAGGGCCCTCAACACAGGACAGACATGCATCTGATGGAGATGGTCCAGAGTAGGGCCACAAAAATGATCAGAAGGATGGAGCAGCTCTCCTACTAAGACAGTCTGAGAGTCAAGGTTGGTCAGCCTGGAGAAGAGAAGGATTTGGGTTGATCTTATAGCAACCTTCCAGTACCTGAAGGAGGCCTGTAAGAAAACTGTGGATGGACTGTTTGCAAGGACAGGTAGCACTAGGACAAGGTGCAGTGGTTTTAAACTAAAGAAAGGTAGATTTAAATTTGGCATTAGGAAGCTCTTTGCTATGAGAGTGGTGGAACAGGTTGCCCAGGAAGGAGGTAGAGGCCCCACCCCTGGAAGCATTTAAGGTTACACTTGATTTGGGCTCTGAGTAGGCTAAACTAGTTGGAGATGTCCCTGCTTACTGTGGTGGGGTTGGACTAGAAAGCCCTTTAAAAGTCCTTTCTAACCCAGTGTATTTTATGATTCTATGATTCTCTGCTGAGTACAACAGCACCCAGTTTTCTCTATGTATTATTGCTCAGATCCTCTGAATTCAGGTAAGACATAGGCATTTCTGAGCACAATCAAAATGGAATTTTCAAAACTAGAAATTACTTTGGAAAATTCAAGTACCATTGTGGTGGTCAACCTGAATTACCTTATGAAAAGGGCAAGGAAGCAGAGTCAAATAGATTTCTTAACTTCAGGGACTACACTCATGACACTCGGCCATTGTGCATGTTATCTATATACAACAAGAATGGGAATGAAAGAAACATTTGATTTTTTTTTTTTTATGAACAGGGTTCTTAACCAAAAATAAATGAAACATTTACGGAGTTTTAAGGATTTTTTTGTTGCTGTCATTTTGTGTTGTTGAGAGTATGGAATTTAATCCAAGTGCATGCAAAATTAACATTTGCCTCTCTTCCACTGCCCTAATAATGACTTACAATGACATAAATTCAGAAATTTGTAATTGATAGGCAGAGACTTTCAAAACCCGCATGGATGCATTCCTGTGCAGACTATCCTAAGTGATCCTGCTCTGGCAGGGATGTTGGACCTGATGATCTCTTGAGGTCCCTTCCAACCTCTGATATACTGTGATACTGTGATACTGATACTATGATAATGTCAGGATTTTATACACAGAACTAGAACTTTCCTTGTTTTCCACATTTTGACCCAGGCAGACTCAGTGTAAGTTTTGTGCTACTGTTAATTATTTAATTGGAAGATAATTAGTCTGTCATAATTACTGGACAGGAGCCTGGGTAACTGGCTCTAAACAGGATTAGGATTGTACCAGATGACATTCAGTGGTCCCTTCCAACATCCACCATTTTTTGATTCCATGGAAACTCAATTCTAATTGCACAAGATGCCTTTTCTGAGTCACAGAATTAACCAGGTTGGAAAAGATCTTTGAGATCATCAAGTCCAACCTATCACCCAACACCATCTCATCAACTAAACCATGGCACTAAGTGCCTCATCCAGTCTTATTTTAAGCAATTTTAGGGACAGTGATTCCACCACCTCCCTGTGAAGCCCATTCCAATGGCCAGTCACTACTTCTGTGAAGAATTTTTTCCTAAACTCCAGCCTAAACTTCCCCTGGCACAGCCTGAGGCTGTGTCCTCTCATTCTGTCACTGGTTACCTGGGAGAAGAGACTAACCCCCACCTGGTTACAACTTTCCTTCAGGTAGTTGTAGACGTCAATAAAGTCTCCCCTGAGCATCCTCTTCTCCAGGTTAAACAACCCCAGGTTCCTCAGCTGCTCCTCACAGGAGCTGCTCCTCATTGTGCTCCAGACCCCTACCTGCTTTGTTGTCCTTCTCTGGACATGTTCAAGCAACTCAACTTCTTTCTTAAACTAAGGGGCCCGAGAACTGGACACAGTACTCGAGGTGTGGCCTAACCAAAGCTGAGTACAGGAGGAGAATGACTTCTCTGTTCCTGCTGGTCACACTATTCCTGATGCAGGCCAGGATGCCGTTGGCTCTCTTGGCCACCTGGGCACACTGCTGGCTCATGTTCAGCCTCTTGTCAACCAGTACCCCCATGTCCCTTTCTGTCTGGTTGCTCTCCAGCCACTCTGTCCCCAGCCTGTAGCGCTGCATGGGGTTGTTGTGACCAATGTGTAGAACCTGGCACTTAGATGTGTTAAATCTCTTGTCATTGGACTCTGCCCATCTGACCAGCCTGTCAATGTCCCTCTGCAGAGCCTTCATACCCTCTAACAGATCAACACCTGCTCCCAGCTTGGTGCAAACTTACATCTGCAAACTTACTGATGACTGACTCAATCGCCTCATTCCATATCATCAATAAAGGTATTGAATAGGATGGGGCCCAACACTGATCCCTGGGGGACACCACTAGTGACTGGCCTCCAACTGGAAGTGGCACCATTCACCACCACTCTCTGGGCCTGGGCCTCCAGCCAATTTTTAACGCAGTGCAGAGTGCATTTGTCCAAGCTGTGTGCTGCCAGCTTGTCCAAGAGTTTGCTGTGGGACAGTGTGGTGTCAAAGGCCTTGCTGAAGTCCAGGTAGACTATATTCACAGCCTTCCCCACATCCACCAGGCAGGTCACCTGGTCATATAAGTTGCTAGTTCCTTTTCTGGTTCTGAAGAGGATAGATACCTTTCTAGGAAATCTTTGTTGATTTTTACTTATTTTACATACTTGCTATAAATTAATCTGACTTTCAGTACATGCTGCAATCAGATGCATTGAGACAGCCTTCTTTCTATTTGTCGAATGAGGAAGACAACTAGGCTTTAAATATTTATTTTCAGGAGGAAGTTTCTGATACTAGATTTCCATTTCATTTGTGATGGGTACTAAAATCATACAGTAAGTCTTAATATAAGTGTTATTTAATGACAACGAAAGTACCAGCAGTAATGACATTATGGCATCCACAATGCTAACATCATATGTCTCAGCATAAAGAAGGTATTAAAAAAACAAGTTGAGACATTTTCATCATTGTGTTTTTTAGGATTTTTTGTTGCGCATATATTTTCCCATGTGCTTACCCATTCACAGGTAAAGAACTCTTTTAGTAACACAGCTGCTGAATCAATAGAAGAAAAACGTTCTGATGTTGTGGTTATAACCCTTCACTTGAAGGAAGAGTGGCCAGGATATTTCTACCCAGACTGAGATATTGGAAAGTAATGTCATTAGGTCCTTCTCTGGAAAGACAGACAGACATAAAGTAGAGGAAAAGCCTTTAATCTTATTTCCAACAGAGTAGATGCAGATGGTTTCTAAAAATACATGTTTATACTCATTGATTATTTCCACAGTAGATTTAAATTATAAAACAAGTCTTAAGCCCTAAAGTCTCTCAAAATCCAGGTTTCTACCAATTTCAATCACAATTAGCTGCTCATATACGTAGGATGCTCTTTAGACATATTTATCCAACACAGAGGATTGTCTAGCAATCAATGGAAAAAATCAGTAGTTACACACTCAAGAGGTTCTGAATCCTTATTGCAGGATACGTCAGGAAATGTATGCAATTGCTGAGTTTCTATACCTTCATTTGGTCACTACATGTATGAAATGCATAGACAGTGAAGTGCTTACCTAGATCAGATCATATTACACACTTTCCAAGACTCAGTATGCTTGTATTTTTTTACCTTGCTCAGTACAGAGAAGATGGACCTTGAGTGTCAAAAGCCCTCAGCAGGCAATACACTGAGGTCTTTGTTTCTGTTACAGAAAAGGGAAAAAATAGTAAAGAAAATATTTTATTGCCTCAATTACAGTCCACTTTTAATGAGCTCCCTCCAGACAATACAGTTTTTACTAGGACTCAGTCTTTAAAATGCATAAAACCCTAATACTCTTGTTTCTTTCTAGTGTATAAGTTAATAAGTATGTTCCAGTTAGGCATAATTTTTTATGGGTAATTTACATAAATGCAAATATAAAAACACCCAGGAATATTTCTACACACATGCATAAATGCATGCATATTTGTCTGTACTTTTATAAGTATGTATTCCATCTGTGTATATTTTTAAATATGCAAACAGAATCCTTTTTACTTTCTTAGTAGAAGTTGCTATAGTCTCCCATAGCAACAACTCACAGATAAAGAATCTCACATCAAACTAAATTGTACATTGAGGACACTACTGACTGTAAAACCAACATTATAGGTCTGATTTAAATTCACAGAATTAAGGAGGTTCCCACTGCAAGTTCAACTTCATCACACCAGGCTATGAAATAGCAACACATATGGTGTCCTTTCCTTTTTGACATAGAAAAATGACTTACAGAGAGACTGAGAGTTTTTATGCCAAATTTCCTAAATGTTGTGGGTTTAAATCTTTCCCCAAAAGTTAATATTATGGAAACTGGTGTTTTGGTGTTTGAGGAGAGATCCATTCCTGCAGCAATTGTATTATGTTTCGCTTTGTTTTGGGAAATTTCTCCTAGAGGGTCAATTCAATTAACAACACAAAATAGAAGGACACTTTCTTCTGGCAGGATAGGGGGAATTTTATACACCAGGAGTGTTCAATAATGATCTTTATCTACATTGACATACATAGACACAGCAACTCAATATTAATGTGAAGAAATGCAACATAGAAAATATAGTTCATGAACCTCTGACCTTTCACACATTCTCCATGAGCAGAAACTCCTCAATACTTGTCATCATTAAGAAACACACAGTTTGTGCCTCACCTTCCGGTCCTGAGAAACACAGTTGATAACCCTATTTCTTCTAAAGCAAAAAGCAGTCATGGTCATTACCATTTTCAAGACTAAATGATTCATAGTCACTTCAAGAGAAGAAACTGATAATCTTAGTTCAGTGACAGTGGTTGCTTATTTTTAGTTTACTCCATTCAAATTTACATTTCATGCTTTTGGGGTAGTGTTATGTTTGTTCATATTTTTGTAATTGCAATATTAATTACTAATGTTTGGGGTTCGTTTGAGTTGGTATTGTTGCCTTTATAAGCTGAATGAGTAATTCAAAACTGAAATGTTGATTATATGGTGATTATATGGTGCCTGCTTCAGACGAAGTTATCAGAAAGGAACCTTATAAGCAAGGTGACATACTCTTTGCTCCTTTCAAAATCTATCAGAAATACATCAAATATTTTCTCAGCAACAGTAAAAAAATGCATTAAAACAACTCAACGTAAATCAAACAAAGAACAAAACAACACAACAAGAAAGAACAAACCGAACAAACAAAAACCCCTAACCAAACACAAAACACCACAATTTTAATTGTTTTTCTGGCTTTAAAAAATACATAATTGACCTTGACCTATTTTATCTTCACATAAATCAAATATGAAAAATCTAGAATTATATTAATCAGAAGAAAAAAGAATATTAAACTTCATTATGTAAAAGTTATTAACTTCTTTGGAAATAAAGGTTTAAGAGAACAGTAATTTTCAAGTAAATAATGCAATGTGTGTACACAAATTTCTTCCTACTAAAGTCTCTCCAGTGACTTTATCTGTTTACAAACAACTCACTCTCCAAAGATACCTTGAAAATTACTTCCTTAAAAATCCCTCAAAACTGGAAAATTCTACTATGAGACTTTATAATTTATTTCACACTTTAGCATTCCTTTTATGCTACAAATTTGTTATAAAAATAACCATAGAAATTACTTCTATTTATGATACAAATAAATATTTTCATACATACACACAAAGGCACGAAAACTGAGGTTTTCAAATTCAGACTTTAAGGCTGATCTTAACTTTGACAAAGTTTTAGGCACTCAGATTCCAGAACTGAAGGCTAAAAGCTTTACCATGTTAAACTTATCAATTTCAAACTTCTCCTGTGTAATGGTTTTAAGACTGGCTTTTTAATTTTTCTTCACCAAGTCTGAGCAGAGAGAGTGAAAGAATGTAAATAAATCACTAATGGGTGTAAGAAAGTAAAGTAATGATTATTCTAAACACTTCCATTGGAGAGATAGAAATGTTTAAGAATCTCTCCTCAAAACAAGGTTGGGGAGTTGGGCAGTCTCAGTTTGCTCGTCTTCTGTCTGCCTGCTTCTTCTTTTCTGGTTGACGATAACATGCTGACCTTGACAAGCTAAGTCTAACAACCTCTCTGCTTCTTAACTCTCTGCCTTCTGCCAGTGGAGTCTGAGGGGATTCCTTCTGGCTGGGGGGGGGAGACCCTTTGGGGGAAGCAAAGGGAGCTTGGTTGTGCTTTTCTGTTGATTGTACATATTTGTACATGTTGTGAATTGTGTATATTTGTACATATTCATTGCATTTCATCATAGATTGTAGAATTGCTTGTAAATACAGCTTTCATTTGCTTCCAGACTTAGCTAGCCTGGTCATTGTCGGTGTGGGAGGGGGATTTCAACTCTCACACTGTTACATCCTCTGTTTTGACCTCTGAAGTCACTGTACCTTTTTTTTCCTACATGAGCTATAGAAGCAGCCAAATGCTGCTTCTCTGTTCCTGTTCATGTTCCTTATGAAAAATAGTCTTCTCTGCCATACACCTGAATTTCCTCTCCAAATAAGTGACGTTTTACTCTAGACTGAATCCTGAAAGCAAAGTCAGGTTTGGCAAACAGTTAGCTAGGAATATAACATTGACCAAATTAACTTGTCCATCTGATGCAGATTATGCAATGCTTGACCTTGAGTGAATAATTTTGTTTGAACTTTTTCTTCTGTAAAACAAGAATAATGATACTTCCACACTGAAAGGCTTAATATAGAAATAGCTAAACAGATCACATACATGTTCAGTTGTTCAAGTGTCTTGTCTCTGACAATGGACAGATTAGAAGAATAAGACAAACAGTAATACTTTTGTTTAGTACCCCTCCTCAGTTCTGACAGTGTGGGTAGTCACTTTGCTCTACTATTTGGCTTAACATTTTGTAAAAGACTTTTCTTCAGATCAGCAAATAAATTTATTACTATTTACCTTATTTATAGTTTTGATCCATACCGCATTTTGTTGCAACAAGTCCCACAACTGAATTACTTCTCTGCCAAAGCATGACATAGCATAGCAAATGTTATGGTTTATATATTTATGAATAAATTAATATTGAAAATATGATATTAATAAAAATATTAATACTTTTTTATTAATATGAAAAATTTCAACAAAGCTTTATTAACTAGGTTCAGTGTACAGCTGGAATATATGTTTACAGTGAGAATGTACAGTATTCAGGCAATATTTAACAACTTGAAGAATTTTAAGCAAAACGGACAAATAACTGTGGAAGAAAATTCCTGACACAATATGGCGCTCAACTTCAGGGGGAGACTCAAAACAAACTGTTAAACAAAGGAAGCAATAAACTAGTTACTCACAAATGAGTTCCACCCAAGTGTCAGGGGGTGCTACTGTATATTAGCTGGTGAGGCTTTTGATCGATAGCTGATCTGGCTTCAGCATGACAGCAGGTATCTCTTAAAGACACCACCACACCATCAACAACTGGCTGAAGGGATGGTGCCAGCAACAGAATTTTGGGTTCTTTGATCAAGGGGCAACTTTTACTGCACCCGACTTGATGGACCTTGATGGGGTGAATTTATCTAGAAAGGGCAAGAGGGTACTAGCATTGGAGTTGGCAAGGCTCACCATGAGGGATTTAAACTACATCTGAAGGGGGTGGGTGAGGAAATCAGTCTCCCTGGAGAGGAGACAGTGGGACAGAAATTAGGGTTAATTGAGAAATCAACAGCCCAGCTGAAATGCATTTACACTAATGCACATAGTATGGGTAACTGTTGTGAGGAGGGGGAATAGGGATGGAGGATGGTGATTATTAATTATGCATTATGAAAATATGAGTTATGAAATTATTGTTAACTATTATTATTAATATTCAATCAATAATAATATAGATACTGATTCGGATGCACAGTTGTATTAATATTGACCATAATTGATTTAGTATTTACAATCATACCCAATTATAATATTTATAGTCAATTTCTAATTAAGGGAACAAAAGGGTGCAGTTCTGCTGCTTGTCCACTAGATGGAGATTCAACAAGGCACTTGCGGCTGCTAGCTAGGTATAGAGATATTTATAATGTGGTCACGAGGCCGGTTAAGCTGGAAATATCACGCGGCTACGCGCAGGTGCTTTGAATAGAAGGTTACTAAATGTTATACACATGAAAGATAGATGCAGCAAGACAAATTGCCGGATCACGCGGGCTCGCTGGGTATCTGCTTCTTCCCGAGGTTGGCCCCGTTCGGGCGGTGTCTTTCTTTTTCCCTCCTGGCTCTGTGGTGGCGGGCAAGGTTGGCTTTCTCTTCCCACGGTCTGAGGGAAGAGCAGTTTGCTTATTTGTCATCCCATGGTCTGTGGGGAGGGGCTGGCTCCCTGACCGGAGGATCGGCTCAGCAGGGCCAGGTCCTTTTGGTGGTCGGCCCTATGATCGAGGGCAGTTTTCCCATAGGCAGGTTCCCAGTGGGGGTGCAGTGACGCGATGCTTCCCCCCCTTCTCGGCTCAGCTCGAGGTGAGCTGACTGCTGCTTCTATGGGCGACTGCTTCTATTTAAATTATAATGCTACAGTTATTACCTTGACTTCAATGGAGAGGCTAATCTTTTGCTCTCGGGGAAACCCCGGGTGTTTCACCCTGATACGGGCTGCGGAGCGGCTACAGGGGTGGCTCCCTTTCAGTCCTGCAAGCGGTGGGCCAAGCAAGATGTGTTTCTGCTTAGGCTACTTAATTAGCTCGCAGCAATTGTGGACTGCCGGATATGGGCTAGTCCTTCCCCTTTTGGGTTACGGCTTACCCTCGGGGCTTCCCTCAGTCCCTTTGGACTGGGTCTACGGCGCCTTCGGCGACGGGATCATCCTTTGCTGGTCCTCGTTGCACACTCCGTGGGCTGGCTTCCATATTCACAGAGGCTTCCAAGTGTGCTTGCATGTGGAACAGCTCAGCTTACGCAATTGTGAGTTGCATGATGAGTGAAAGCAAAAGGAGAGAGCAACATGGCACCAAATGGAGCAATACTTATAGACACTCAACGCTGGACTTAGCCAATGGGCACACTTGCCAACAACCTGCTTCCACCTATAGAAAGGTGAAGCTAGAATTATGCCCTTAGATGGACAGAGCATAGGCATCCCATTGAGATGGGTGCCTGCAATTGTTTGCCCCTTAGGAGACAGGCAGGCGCCTGAGCCTTTTGTCTCCCCTTCCTGAAAGGAGGATGGAAAGGGGACTTTCCAGAACATGTTGGGACGAGTTAGCTGGTATCTGGGGGCATAATTCTGGGCATGTGATGCCTTCACGACAGTAACAAACAAGAGGAACTGGAAGCCTTGGTCCACCAGGAAGACTATGATATGATCACCATTACAGAAACATGGTGGGTCGATTCACGTAATCGGAGTACTGCGTTTGGGGGTTACAAGCTCTTTAGGAGAGACAGGCGAGGGAGAAGAGGAGGAGGGATGGCCCTGTACATTAGGGAATCTCTTGATGCCTCAGAACTTGAGGTTGTGGATGAAAGGATTGAGTTCTGTGGGTTAAAATCAGAGGGAGGCCTAACAAAACTGACATTCTGATTGGATTCTGTTATAGACCACCTAACAAGGACGAGGAGGCAGATGAAATATTCTATAAGCAACTGGAAGATATCTCAAGATCATCAGATCGTGTCCTTGTGGGGGACTTTAACAGGCCAGATATCTGTTGGGAACTCAATTCAGCAGAGAGGAGGCAGTCCAGAAGGTTCCTAGAGTGTATGGACAACAGCTTTCTGATGCAGCTGCTAAGTGAGCCTACCAGGGCTCAGGCTCTGCTTGACCTGCTGTTCTCAAATAGAGAAGGGCTGGTGGGAGATGTGATGGTAGAAGGCTGTCTAGGGTGCAGCGACCATGAGATAGTGGCGTTTTCCATATGCAGGGAAATAGGGAGGAGTAGCAACAGAACCCTCACCTTGGACTTCTGGAGGGCAAACTTCAGGTTGTTCAGGCAACTTATTTGGAAAGTTCCCTGGGTAACATCCCTTAAGAAGAAAGGGGTCCAGGACGGTTGGACCTACTTCAAACAGGAGCTCTTGAAGGCACAGGAACTGGCAGTTCCCACATGCCGAAAGATGAGCCGGCAGAGAAGGCGACCAGCCTGGATGAGCAAACAGCTCATGAAGGAATTAAAGGAAAAAAAGAGGGTGTACCACCTTTGGAAAGGGTGGGAAGCAATTCAAGATACGTTTAAGGATGCTGTTAGAACATGTCGGAGAAAAATTAGAGGGGCAGAAGCCCAGATAGAACTTAAACTGGCCACTGCTTTGAAAGATGATAAAAAGCATTTTTATAAATATATTAATGCTAAAAGGAGGGGCAAGAAGAACCGCCACTCTTTATTGGACCTGGAGGGAAACATTGTAACTAAAGATGAGGAAAAGTCTTAGGTTCTAAATATCTTCTCTCCCTCAATTTTCAACAGTAAGGCAGGAGGACTTCAGGATAACTGGCCTTCTGAACTGGTTGATGGGGTCAGGGAGCAGCGTAGTACTCTGAATTCCATGAGGAATTAGTTTGGGACTTGCTGAGCCACTTGCAAACTCACAAGTCCATGGGAGAAGATGGAATCCATCCTAGGGTACTGAGAGAGCTGGCAGATGAGCTAACCAAGCCACTCTCCATCTTTTTCCACCAGTCCTGGCTCACTGGAGAGGTCCCAGATGGCTGGAAGCTGGCCAATGTGATGCCCACCCACAAGAAGGGCTGGATGGAGGAACCTGGAAACTACAGACCTGTTAGACTGACCTCAGTGCTAGGGAAAATTATGGAGCAGATCGTCTTGGGGGCAATCACTTCACACCTGAAGGATGGCCAAGGGATCAGGTCCAGCCAACATGGATTTAGGAGGTGCAGGTCCTGCCTCACCAACCTGATCTCCTTCTATGATCAGGTGACCTGCCTGGTGGATGTGGGAAAGTCTGTTGATGTAGTGTCGTGGAGAGGGTGAATAGGGATGGTGGATGGTGATTATTAATTACGAATTACGAAAATATGAGTTATGAAATTATTGTTCATTATTATTAATATTCGATTAATTACTTTATATATATTGATTCAGATGCACGGTTGTAATAATATAGACCATAACTGATTTAGTATTTACATTTATACCCAATTATAATATTTACAGTCAATTTCTAATTAAGGGAACGAAAGGGTGCAGTTCCGCTGCTAGTCCACTAGATGGAGACTCGACAAAGCGCTTGCGGCTGAGAGCTATATAAGAGATATTTATAACGTTATCACGAGGCAGGTTAAGCGGGAACTATCACGCGGCTGTGCGCGGGCGCTTTGAATAGAACGTTACTAAATGTTATACATATGAAAGATACATGCAGCGAGACAAATTGCCGGATCACGCGGGCTCGCTGGGTATCTGCTTCTGCCCGAGGTTGGCCCCATTCAGGCAGCGCTTTCTTTCTCCCTCCCAGCTCTGGGGGGGGGGGGGGGGGGGGGCAAGGTTGGCTTCCTCCTCCCGCAGTCTGAGGGAAGGGCAGGGCGCTTCTTTGTCCTCCCGCGGTCTGCGGGGGGGAGGGGGACTGCCTCCCTGACCTGAGGACGGCTGAGGAGGGCCAGGTCTTTTCGGTGCTCGGCCCCTCTTTGGGGGTTTCCCGTAGGCAGGTCTCCGGTGGGGGGTGCGATGACGCGATGCTTCCCCCCCTCGGCTCGGCTCGAGGTGAGCTGACTGCCACTTCTCTGGGTGACTGCTTCCATTTAAATTATAATGGTACAGTCATTACCTTGACTTCAATGGAGAGGCTAATCTTTGCTCTCTCTTTTCCCTCAGGGAAAAGCCCGGGTGTTTCGCCCTGATATGGGCTGCGGAGCGGCCACAGGAGGCGCGGCTCCTTTTACTCCCGCGGTCTGCGGGTGCCACACGTTGCACACACAAGATGCGTTTCTGCTTAGTTGGCTGCTTAATTAGCTTGCAGTGTTTCTGGACAGCCAGGCTTGGGCTAGTCCTTCCCTTTTGGTTTACAGCTTACCCTCTTTGGGGCCTTCCCTCACTCCTTTTCAACTGGGTCTACGGCACTTCTGGCGACAGGGTCATCCTTTGTGGGTCCTCGATGCACACTCCGTGGGCTGGCTTCCGTGTTCGCAGAGGCTTCCAAGTATGCTTGCGTGAAAGGCTTATAGCTTACACAATCGTGAGTTGCATGATGGGTGAAAGCAGAAGGAGAGAGCAACATGGCACCAAAATCGGGCAATACTTATAGACACTCGAGGCTGGAAACTAGCCAATGGGCACACTTGCCAACAACCTGCTTCCACCTATAGAAAGGTGAAGCTAGAATTATGCCCTTAGATGGACAGAGCATAGGCATCCCATTGAGATGGGTGCCTGCAGTTGTTTGCCCCTTAGGAGACAGGCAGGCACCTGAGCCTTTTGTCTCCCCTTCCTGAAAGGAGGATGGAAAGGGGACTTTCCAGAACATGTTGGGACGAGTTAGCTGGTATCTGGGGGCATAATTCTGGGCATGTGATGCCTTCACGACATGTAGTCTACCTGGACTTCTTTGACACCGTTCCGCACAGCAAACAGCAAACTCGTGGCCAAGCTGACAGCCTGTGGCTTGTACAGGAGCACTCTGTGCTGGGTTAGGAACATGACTGGTTAGGAATGTGCCCAGAGAGTGGTGGTGAATGGTGCCACATCCAGCTGGAGGCCAGTCACTAGTGGTGTGCCCCAGAGATCAATGTTGGGCCCCATCCTGTTCAATATCTTTATCAATGATATGGATGAGGGGATTGAGTCAGTCATCAGTAAATTTGCAGATGACACCAAGTTGGGAGCAGCTGTTGATCGGTTAGAGGGTAGAAGAGCTCTGCAGAGGGACCTTGACAGGCTGGACAGATGGGCAGAGTCCAACATGATGACATTTAGCAACTCTAAATGCCGGGTGCTGCACTTTGTCCACAACATGCAGTGCTACAGGCTGGGGTCAGAGTGGCTGGAGGGCAGCCAGGTGGAAAGGATCCTGGGGGTACAGCCCAGGTCTCTTTGACAGTCAGCTGAACATGAGCGAGCAGTGTGCCCAGGTGGCCAAGAAAGCCAATGGCATCCTGGTCTGGATCAAGAATAGTGTGACCAGCAGCAACAGGGAAGTCATTGTGCCCCTGTACTCAGCTCTGGTTAGGGCACACCTCGAGTACTGTGTCCAGTTCTGTGCTCCTCAGTTTAAGAAGGATATTGAGATACTTGAACACGTCCAGAGAAGGGCAGCAATGCTGGTAAGAGGCCTCGAACACAAACCCTATGAGGAGAGGCTGAAGGAGCTGGGATTGTTTAGCCTGGAGAAGAGGAGGCTCAGGGGTGACCTCATTGCTGTCTACAACTACCTGAAGGGAGGTTGTAGTCAGGAGGGGTTGGTCTCTTCTCCTAGGCAACCAGCACCAGAACAAGAGGACACAGTGTCAAGCTGCTCCAGGGGAATTTTAAGCTTGAGGTGAGGAGAAAGTTTATCACAGAGAGAGTTGTTAGCCATTGGAATGTGCTGCCCAGGGAGGTGGTTGAGTCACCATCCCTGGAAGTGTTCAAGAGGGGATTGGACATGGCACTTTGTGACATGGTTTAGTAGTCATGAGGTCTTGGGTAACAGGCTGGACTTGATGATCCTTGAGGTCTTTTCCAACCTTATTGACTCTGTGATTCTGTAAAGCTTCTTCCCAGGATCTGCAGATTGCCCTGGGGTTTTGCAAAGAGGGCACTTATACTAATAACAGGTTATCACTGCAAAAGAATGGTTACCGTGGTCTTGGCTCACTCAGGATTTGTCCCTCTGCCCAGCAACACACATCTATCTGCTCCTGGTCTTTACAGTGCTTACTGCAAATGATACTTGTGTCTTTCCGGGTAAACTGAGAAACAGCGCAGATTCCAATTTGCAAGGCAAGCAAGGCTTGACTTCTTGGGCTTGCAGTAAGTAGGACTCATGGCTTCTCTCCCAGATCCTGAGCAAGGCAAGATGAGGCAAGGCAAGGAAAGGGGAATACAATTTGACCTGTGTGTATCACCTGCCTGAAATTCAGTTTGGAGCAATGGGGCAACTGAAGCCATCAAACAGTTAGCCAATGAAATAGGATTCTGCCAGTCAGTGACCGTAAAAGACAGAAACGTAGGCCTGTTCTAGGAGAACCATGGCCAGGGCATATTCTCTTACCCTTAAGTGAGACTTTGTTTAGCGGACTTTTTGGTACCTGTCATTTTATCCTTTTTCCTGTGTTTTCCTGGACTCCTGCAGGAGGGATAGGGGAGAGGGGAACTATGCCTAGATATACCAGGACTTGTCTGGGTTTGTGTTTGGCCCGTTTCACCCTACCACCACAGCAAACCAAGACAATTTCCTTTTTCTCGTGTTAATCTGGATATCTAATTAAAAAAAAAAAATAGCACTTTAAAATATGAGAAAATGAGAATTTTTTTTTTAAATCTTCCCCAAATTCATCTTTATTTTAATTGAGCTTAAAATGGGATCAGCAGCAGGCTGATAGTTTTAACCTTAGTCCTGTAGGGTAAGGCATGTCAAAGGTTTTTTTTCACATCTGTAATATGCCTGGGAAGCCAAGAACGGCTAAGGGTACAAGGTGATATTCACAAGGATTTCATGTTCTTGCAGAGGTTATGAATTGTTTTCAGCAGTTGATTATAACTGACTTTACTTCTTCACAGCTTTATTTTGTGTCCCACAGTTCAGACATTATCCAAAGCAACTCTTGATCCTCAGAATCATCTTTCTGGATTTGGTTAATTAGTGACCTCTCTTTTATCTTCTTTTCACACTTTCTCCCTCACACTGTTCCAAGGGAAGGCTTGGTCATGAAGAAAATGGATGATTAGCTAATTTATCTTTATGACACAGAACCTTATTTTTAAAAAGACAAGTTTTAAGATAAGTGATTGAGATAATTTCATATACTCAACTTATGCACACTCTTCTCTGGAGACTTTCAAAAGCCACCTGGATGCATTCCTGTGCAGACTATCCTAAGTGATCCTGCTCTGGTAGGAGGGTTGGACCTGATGATCTCCTGAGGTCCCTTTCAATCTCTGATGTACTGTGATACTGTGATATGCCCATGAAAATTCAGTTATGATTATCTCTTTTTCATAAAGCACCTCAATATTTTATTTTACTGGTTTATTTCTTCATAAGTCTTAATAGCTCTTACAGGACACAAGTTTTGTATAGTTGTAATTTACTTTCTTGGGTGCTTGTACTTTTATTCCCCTTCCCCAATAGTGGATTATTCAGTGAAAACTAGAGGTTGTGCCCCCTTCCCACACACAAAAGGAGATGAATATCTAGTGGTTTTCAGTATCTACATTGGCCTTCACCAAAAAAAGTAGGAATGTCTTATGTTACAAAATCTGCCTATCTTTGTTTCCATGTTATCTTTATTTTATTTGCTCATGAACACTGTAGGTAGCAGCTATTTAACCTTCCTCTCTCTTACCAATAAACCAAAATAAAATCTAAAATTGCAACAATGCAAAATCTACTTTTCAAAGGAGTTTTAAGCATCTTGGTAGCTGTAGTGGGTTGAGATTACCCCCAACTAATTGGAAATTAACCCCAGAGTATATTCCTTAAAAAAAACCCAAAGTCAGAGCTCAGAAGCAAAATGAAAGATATATTTACAAAATACAGAAGTATGTAAATATGCAGAAGTATAAAATACAATAAATACGGTTGTGGGTGTATACTACAGACCACCGAACCAGGAAGACACTACCAATGAGGCCTTCTACAGGCAGCTGGAAGTAGCCTCAAGATCAACTGCCCTGGTGCTCACGGGTGACTTCAGCCACTCTGACATTGGTTGGAAAGATCATACAGCCAAGCACAAACAGTCCAAAAGGTTCCTGCAGTGTATTGATGACAACTTCCTCCTGCAAGCAGTTGAAGAACCAACAAGGAGAAGTGCAATGTTGGACCTGGTATTAACAAACAATGAAGGACTGATTGTAGATGTTAAGGTTGGGGGTAATCTTAGTTGCAGTGACCAACACATGTTAAAGGTTAATATCAATAGACAAAGAAGCAGGGTGATAAATCGAATTTTAATCCTGGACTTTGAAAGGGCAAACTTTGCCCTCTTCAAGACTCTACTTAGAAATATTCAGTGGGCTAGGACTCTGGAAGGAAGGGGGACCCAAGAGAGGTGGTAAATATTCAAACATTATCTCCTCCAAGCTCAACACAAAAGTATTCCCTTGAAAGAAATTCAAGTAAGGCAAGCAGAAGACCTACATGGATAAGCAAGGAACTCTTAGTAAAAGTCAAAACTAAAAAGAAGGTTTACACTGTGTGGAAAAAAGGACTAGTCAGTTGTGAGGATTATAGAGATATAGCCAGAGAATTCAACAAGGAAGGCCAAGGCCGTCCTGGAACTGAATCTTGCCAGAGAGGTGAAGGAGAACAAGAAGAGTTTTTCAAATATATCAATGATAAAAGGAAGAGTAGGGAAGAGGTGGGCCCACTGCTGAATGAAAGGGGAGATACAGTAACTGATGGTTCAGAGATTGCAGAGTTGCTGAATGCCTTCTTTGCCTCTGTCTTCACTCCTAAGACCAGCCCTCAGGAACCTCAGTCTAAAGGAGCAAGGGAGCAGAATGAGAGAGATGTGGACATTCCACTGGTCAGTCAGGAAAGGGTTAGAGATCTCTTATACCATCTGAAGACACACAAATCCATGGCCCTGATGGGGTGCACCCATGAGTGCTGAGAGAGCTGGCAAATGCTGTTGCTGAACCTCTCTCCATCATCTTTGAAAAGTCCTGGAGAACAGGAGAGGTGCCTGACGACTGGAAGAAAACAATGTCACTCTAGTCTTCAAAAAAAGGCAAAAAAGAGGACTGTGGTAACTATAGACCAGTCAGCCTCATTTCCATCCCTGGAAAGATGATGGAGGAGCTCATCCTGGAGGTCATTCTAACCACATGGAAGACAAGAAGGTTATCAGGAGTAGCCAGCATGGATTTAACAAGGGGAGATCATGTATAACTAATCTGATAGCCTTCTATGAAGTTCTGACCAAGTGGGTAGATGAGGGAGGAGTAGTAGATGTCACGGATCTTGACTTCAGTAAGGCTTTTGATACTTTCTCCCCTAACATCCTCATAGAAAAGCTTAGGAGATATAGCATAGATGGATGGTCAGTGAGGTGGATTGCAAACTGTCTCCACGACAGAGTTCTGAGGGTCATCATCAATGGCACAGAGTCAACTTGGAGGCCTGTGGCAAGTGGTGTCCCCCAAGGATCAGTACTGGGTCCAGTTTTGTTCAATATCTTTATCAACGACTTCGATGAGGGCATTGAGAGTACCCTCAGAAGTTCACTGATGATACAAAACTAGGGAGGTTGGCTGACACCCCGTCAGGCTGTGCAGCCATCCCATGTGACCTGGACAAGTTGGAGAGCTGAGTGCAGGCAAGTGCCATGAAGTTTAATAAGGACAAGTGCAGGATCCTACATATGGAGAGAAATAACCACAGGCACCAGTACAGGTTGGGGGCTGCCCTGCTGGAAAACAGATCTACGGAGAAAGACTTTGGCGTGCTCTTGGACAGCAAGTTCTTGTTGTGGTCGAGGGAGGAGTAATATTTATTAATTACCCTCACAACAATAATAAGCAATATGGCTAAACAGGTATTAACAGAAATTGTAACTATTTATTAATGAAATATGCAAAACTCGTTGAATAGGATCTTGGTACGGTCAGAATATATACTTACAATGAGAATATGCAGTCTTAGGGAAAAATACAAATAATTCAATGTAAATTAGGAGGCAACGACTTGGAAAGAGAAAGTCCCCGAAAGCAGATAGTGCTTGATTACAGGGTGTAGAAGACTCGATACGAACCTTTAAACCCAAAGGAAAATGTATTAATCACTCACAGCTGGTTTTACACTGTAGCTGCTGCTACTGTGTGAGAGTTTACCATATGGTCCCAAGCTGATCTGGCTTCAGTGGATGGCAGGCAGTTAATGATGCTTGTCATGACAGGTGCTTGCTTGGCTTCTGGGTAAATTGAGGCATGGCACGATTCTGGTGGCAAGGGGAAGCAGACTAGGCAACTACATTTTCTAGGCTTATGGCTTCTCCGGCTTGCAATGTGTATGGCTCATGGCTTATCCCACTCTCTGGACCAGGCACTTGAGGCAGGGCAGGGTAACTTGAGGCAGCTTCTTCGAGACGAGTCCAAATGGGCTTGAAGTAAGGCTTGAAGCAAGGCTTGAAGCAAGGCTTCATCAAGCTTGAGCAAGGCTTAGAGCAAGGCAAGGCAAGGGTGACTACCAAGTCACTTGGATATACACAAATTGCCAGAGGTTGATTGGCCCAGTGCGTCACTGAAGCTAACCTGTAGCTGCCCAATGAAAAGGTATTCTGCCAGGCTATACCCATAAAAGGCAGAAGCAAAGACCTTGTGTCTGGGGGAGCAGTGGTCAGCTTATGTGCTCTCACCCCAGATAAACATCTTGTTTACCAGAACCAGGAGTTCTGTCCCCTTTGTTCTTTTCCCTGTGTTGCTCTGGTTTTCTGCAGTAGGGAAGGGAAAGAAAGGGACCCTGTCTAGACATCTTAAGGCCTGTATGGGTTTGTACTGGGCCATGTCATGGCCCTACCATGACAGTTCTCCATAGAACAACAATGTGCCCTTGTGGCCAAGAGAGCCAATGGGATCCTGGGATGTATCAAGAAAGGTGTGTCCAGCAGGTCTAGGGAAGTTCTTCTACCTCTCTACTCTGCCCTGGTGAGACCACACTTGGAATACTGTGTCCAGTTTTGGGCTCCCTAGTTTAAGAGAGACAGAGAGCTGCTGGAGAGAATCCAACAGAGAGCCACGAGGATGATGAGGGGACTTCAGTATCTCCCCTATGAAGGGATACTGAAATTCCTGGGGCTGTTTAGTCTTGAGAAGAGAAGATTAAGAGGGGATCTGTTCAATGTGTATAAATAGCTGAGACGTGGGTGTCAAGTGGAGGGTCCAAGCTCTTTTCAGCTTCTTTACAGTGAGCAAGGCAGAATCATGAAAGAGTCTGCCCAGGGAGGTTGTGGAGTCTCCTTCTCTGGAGACTTTCAAAAGCTACTTGGATGCATTCCTGGCAGACTACTCGAAGTGACCCTGCTTTCACAGGGGGGTTGGACCTGGTGACCTCTTGAGGTCCCATCCAATCTGTAATATACTGTGATTCTGTTGTACTGTGATAATGTGAAATTTAAATTTTGCAATGAGGTTATTAAATATGAATTACAAAATACAAAATATTTATTAAAATAGTAATTATTATTTAGTAATAGAATTTATTAATAACTGATTGACAGTTTATATACAGATATCAGTTAATTTGAGCAAAACTACAAAAAAATACAGAAGTTATTCAACTAGGAAGAGAACTACCTAGCATATTCAACTAGGTTATCCTGCTGTGGCAGGGGTGTTTGACTACACGTTCTTTCAAGATCCCTTCCAGCCCCTAACATTCTGTGACTCTGTGATTCTGTGGTGCAGTCTGCCACTTGGCCACCTACGGACAGACTCAACAGGCATCTTGCTGCTGGATGCAGTAGTAAGGCTAGTAGTCAGGACACATGGAACCTTTGCAAAGATGATTAACAGGAGTAAACCAGTTTTTATTCACAACTTAAAACTCTGGACATTACTGGGGCTGCTGCTTTATAATCCACAGGTTACAATACCACACAGGCTAAAGCACAGGGACTTTGAACAAAACCAAAACTGGTGCTAAACATGTGAACAGTGGAAAAGATACAGTTTCACTAGTGAAGCCTTTGTAGCTGTAGCTAAGCTTGTTGTTGGTAGCTGTGGAGGCTTGAGGGCTCAGTGGGTGCCGTGAGGTGGTCTCTCAGTGCTGGCGACACTGTGGAGTTTGCAGAGTGATGTGTGAGAGCAGTTTCCTTCCTGGAGTGGCTTGAAAGTGTGTGTGGGGGGGGGCAGCAGGGGCAGAAAAGTGCCTTTCTCCCTGGCTCAGCTGAAAATGAGTGAACATTGCCAATTCGTCTCCATGGCTGCCTTCCTCAGGCAGGCAGCTCCTTCTCCAGGGGTAAGATTCTGGCTTTGCCAGCTCTGTTCAGCACAGCAGTTTCCTCTGGGCACAGGAAAGCTGTGGTGAGGTTCTGGTGTGTAAATGAGTGCATGGCTTGCAGTGGGCACACTTAAAACTGCTGAAAGGGATTTGGGCAAGTTCTCCCTGGTTTGTGGGGGCGTAGACTTTCTTGCAATTCAGGTGAGGTCCTGGTTCTCCCCAGGGTTTGGCTTCCAGGGTCTCTGTTCCTTCAGGCCACAGTGGAGTTTCTTCCCGCTGGTGGGACTGGTACAACACTAAAGCTGGTTGCAGTTTCAGTGCAGCTTATGCAAAGGGCTCTTTGATGGTTCTGGGTAAACTGAGTCGCAGATTCTTTCCAGGTTACAAACAGGCACGAGGGCTCTTACTGGGTAGCAAGCTTCTTTCTGGACTGCAGGCAAGGGTAGAACACACATGTGAGAGCACATGCAAGAGAGCCAAGAGGTCAAAAGAGCAAAAGCAAAGAATCAAGAACAAAATTTTTTACAACTTGGCTAGTATTTATAATTTTCTTGAGGTTTGAATTTGCCCAATAGTAAAGCTTGGTAAGCACACCCATTAACCTATAGCAGAGCATACAGACAGAATTCTTCCATACATGGAAGAAGCACAAGCACAGACACAAGCATCTCACAAGATGTGATCTTATTTACCTCAACAAGGCAGGTTGAATTGTTTACCCAGGCTCCTTGACACCTAGCCACTTTGTTTTCATCTCTGGACTGAGTACCCCCTCCAGAAGGGAGGGGGAAGGCGGCTTTGAGCAAAGCATGTAGGGACATGTTCTGGGCTTACTTTGGGCATAATGCATGCTCCACCACAGGGGTTCATTCTCTTCTGCCTATTATCAGGTGACAGAAAAAGAGGAAATAGTCTAAAATTGTGCCAGAGGAGCTTTAGATTGGATATTAGGAAAATAATATTTTCAGAAAGAATGGTCAGGCACTGGAATAGGCTGCCCAGGGAAGTGGCAGAGTCACCATCTCTGGAAGCGTTCAGGAAACTTGTGGACATGGCACTTTGGGACATGTTTTAATAACCATGGTGGTCTCGGGTTGATGGTTAGATGGGGATTTCAGTAACCTGATCCAGTGTTCCAGCTCATCGTAGGGGCATTAGAATTACATGATTTTTATGATCCATCCCAACACAAACCATTTTGTAATCATATGAACTGCAAAGAGAATTAGATTTGTTATTTCATTATGTTTTTTGTTTATTTAATTTTGCTTCTGTTCCAAAATTCAAAGAAAAGCAGAATGGAGTTATAACCTGTTTTATTAAATGAAATTTGTCCTGAAATTATTAAGTTATACTTTGTGTTGCAGAACTATTGGAAGAAAATATTTTCACCTTATTAAAATCTTTGATATAGTTTTTAAATAACACTTTTCAAAGCTAATTTACATGGGAGCAAAAAACAGTGGAAAATGCATCCAGGTAATCTTTTTCCTTTCCCACTTTAAAACTAAAGTTTTGTTTCTTTCATCTATTTAATTTATTTTCTCAGATGAAGTCTATAAATATTAACAGAGTTAGAAAATTTATAAAATACTGCTTCAAGATTTTTAAACCCAGTCAGCACACAAAAATATCGAACTAAATTTTGGATAAGAATCACAACACATACATGAACAGAGCAAAAACTTCAAGAAATTTCACCTTTGATATTTAGCTCTACCTCAAAGAGATGGTACCATATGCTCAGTGCTGAGGATAATGAGGACTATCGTTGAAGGAAACAAGAAATGACCAAAGTGTTTTTTTTCTAATGAATCTTATGCCTGCTTTAAAAAGTTAGTAGTCTCTCAATTGAATTCCATGGGCTTTGGATCAAGCCCCAGATAAGCTGTTCAGCAAAAGCAACTAAAATAAATTGGAAAAAGGTTCTCTTCTGTATGAAGTAATTTTAAAAGAGTTAATGGAACAGCTGTTGCACACATAAAACACACATGTCCCTTTGAAAATGTAGTTGGGCAGTCTTGCTGCACAGCATAAGTTCAGGCATTGCCCGACAGCTTCTCTGGTTGAACAGACCACTAACCTGATTGCTAACCTCTCAATGATTCCCCAGATCCCTCTGACCCCTTAAAGGGAAAAAAATAGCTTCATTAGTTCCTCACATAAACAGCCAGAACATAAACACAACATGCTCTATAAAAATGGTCAAATTAAGCTAGTGGAGAACCTTTTCTGTATTGTGTCAGCTTTAGTGGTTTCATTTTGCTCTTTGTTTTCCTTTTCTTTCCCAGTTTTGGTTTGCATGCTCTCATTTTGAGGGCATGCAGGAAGATATTTACGTAGAAATAACATTACTTTATACAGATCACTGCAACTGTGTTTTAAGATCCTTTTTGTTTCTGCTGTCTAAATTTTAAAGCAAGCCTTTGGAAAATATCAAGGGTGCATCAAATACTGTGCATATAAATTATTGCTGCTCTTTGTATGGTTATGCTGAGAAAGCCATATTAGGATTTGTCACTTTTTGTGTTATCTGCTTGGAAAAAAAAATTAAAAAATCTCATTCTTCAGTGTATCGTAGCATAAAACCAGTTGAAAAGTACAGTAGTTCATTTAGCCTTTCTTTAGTACCTTACTTTGCGATTAAGAATTTTAAATGTATTTCAGGTAAAATACAGAGACTATATCAGTATCTACCTAATATCTAGTTATGCATTTCTCTCTTTTCTTCCTGGTTATATAGCCATTTCTCATTTCCAAATTTGTGCATGTGTATACTGATACAATGTTAGAAAGACTGTGATTGTTAAAAGACAGAAAAGACAAATAATGCTTTCTATGGACACGCACCTACCACTAAAATTGTAATTATTTTTTTTCTTATTTCTTTAATTTCTTATTGATTATTTTCATCTTCTTTGCTTTTGTCATGTTTACCTTGGACTAGAATTCCAAATGATTCTAACAAATATCACTGCAGGACAATTCATATTTCTTAAGCTCCAAGCTTTCTACTTAGACTGAAGTTCCTCAGAACAACAGATATATCCCATAGAAGATGTGGATTGTACTTCTTACCAGTGTGAATTGACTTGTTACTTTTTCTAGCTAAGCCACTGTAAGAACCCATGGTTTTGACTAGTCTTGCCTGTTATAGTTCTCTGCTACAGATGTTTCTAGTTCAGCCAAGTTCTTTTGGTAACAAGGTGTGTTTCAACTTCATCTAATTTTTTGAAAAACACTGCTTAATATTCTGTGGTAAAGTTTGAGATATTTAATATTATCTTGAAATAAAGTAGTATTTTATAGCTGATCCATTAGGGAAAAAAGAAAGATGTACCAAAATAAGACAATCAGACTTTTTTAAAAGGAAGCTATTTTAATATTTTGAAAACCAAACCAAAACAAACCAAACAAAAAAAAACCCCAACAACATCAGAGTAAAGGAAATTCCTGAGATGCTGCATATGGTGACCAAAGAGAAAAGTATTCCTAGAGTCAACCATGGGACAGACAGCAGGGCTTAGTGATACTGTTTTTCAATTTTATTACATTTGTCTGTGTCTTGTGTAGTATGAAGTTAGGAAATTGGAATAGAATTTGAAAATTGGCTAGTTTGTTTCTGTTAATTTCATAAAAATATCTTATAAAGTTCTTGACACAGTCCTCTTTAAATTGCAAAGACATATATTTAATGAGTGAACTGCTCAGTGGGTGAGGATTTGTATCCAGATGATTGCAATCAATGGCTCAATGTCCACATGGAGATCACTGGTGGGTGGGGTCACTCAGGAGTCCATATTGACAATAGCACTGTTTTATATCTTCATAAGTGACAAAGTGAGATTGAGAGCTCCCTGAGCAAGTTTGCAGATGACACTAAGATAATTGTTGTCATAGAATCATAGAATGGTTTGAATTGGGAAGAACTTTTAAAAGTCACCTAGTCCAGCTTTCCCTAACATGATCAAGAGAATCTTCAACTACATCAGGCTACTCAAAAGCAATTTCTACCTGATCTTGAACCCTTCCAGATATGAGGCTTCTATCACCTCTGTGGGCAATGTGCTACAGTGTCTCAACACCCTCGTCATAAAAAAATTACTTCTTCAGATCTGGTAATTCAAAACCATTAGTCCTCGTCCTACCACAATAGGTCCTGTTAACAAAACTGTGACCATTTATCCTTATCAATGACTTGGATGAGAGGATCAAGTGCATCCCAAATAAGTTTGCAGATGACACAAAATTAAGTGGGAGTGTTGATCTGCTTGAGGTTAGGGAGGCTCTATACAGAGGGACCTGGATAGGTTGGACTGATGGGCTGAGGTCAACTGTATGAGCTTCAACAATTGCCAGGTCCTGCATCTGGGCCACAACAAACATGTGCAATGATACAAGCTTGGAGAATAATGGCTAGAGAGCCATGTGGCAGAAAAGAACCTGGGGTACTGATTGACAGGAGGATAAATATGCGTCAGAGGTGTGCCCAGATGGCCAAGAGAGCCAACAACATCCTGGCCTATACTAGAAATAGTGTGGCCACCAGGACTAAGTAGGTGATTGTCCTTCTGTGCTCAGCATTGGTGAGGATGCACCTTGAGTACTGTGTTCAGTTCTGGGCACTGTAGTACAGGAAAGACATTGAGGCACTGAAGCAGGTACAGAGAACAGTTACTAAGCTGCTGTAGGAGAACAAGCCCTGTGAGGAGTGGCTGAGGGAACTGGGGTTGTTTATTCTACAAGAGGAGGCTGATGAGAGACCTTACCACTCTCTTTCAGAGGGCAAACTTCAGGTTGTTCAAGCAACTTCTTCGGAAAGTTCCCTGGGTAACAGCCCTTAAGAACAAAAGGGTTCAGGATGGCTGGACCTACTTCAAACAGGAACTCTTGAAGGCACAGGAACTGGCACTTCCCACATGCCGTAAGACGAGCCGGCAGGGAAGACGACCGGCCTGGATGAGCAAGCAGCTCCTGAAGGATTTAAGGGAAAAAAAGAGGGTTTATTGCCTTTGGAAAGGGGGGGAGGCAACTAGTGATATGTTTAAGGATGTTGCTAGATCATGTAGAAGAAAAATTAGAGAGGCAAAAGCACAGTTAGAAATTAAACTGGCCGCTTCCATGAAGGAAAACAAAAAGCATTTTTATAAATATATTAATGCTAAAAAGAGGGGCAAGAGGAGCCTCCACTCTTTATTGGACGTGGAGGGTAACATTGTAACTAAGGATGAGGAGAAGGCTGAGATTCTAAATACCTTCTTTGCCTCCATTTTCAACAGTAAGGCAGGAGGACTTCAGGATAACTGGCCTCCTGAACTGGTTGATGGGGTCAAGGAGCAGTGTTGTACTCCTGAAATCCATGTGGAATTAGTTCGAGACTTGTTGAGTCACTTGGATATTCACAAGTCCATGGGACCTGATGGGATTCATCCTAGGGTGCTGAAAGAGCTGGCAGATGAGCTGGCCAAGCCTCTCTCCATCATTTTCCACTAGTCCTGGCTCACCAGAGAGGTCCCAGAAGACTGGAAACTGGCCAATGTGACACCCATCCACAAGAAGGGATGGACAGAAGAACCTGGGAACTACAGGCCTGTCAGCCTGACCTCAGTGCCAGGGAAAATCATGGAGCAGATTGTCTTGGGGGCAATCACTGCGCACCTGAAGGATGGCCAAGGAATCAGGCCCAGCCAACATGGATTTAGGAAGGGCAGGTCCTGCCTCACCAACCTGATCTCCTTCTATGATCAGGTGACCAGCCTGGTGGACGTAGGAAAGGCTGTGGATGTAGTCTACCTGGACTTCAGCAAGGCCTTTGACACTGTCCCCCACAGCAAACTCCTGGCCAAGCTGTCAGCCCATGGCTTGGACAGCAGCACTGTGCACTGGGTTAGGAACTGGCGCTGGAGGGCCGAGCCCAGAGAGTGGTGGTGAATGGTGCCACATCCAGCTGGCAGCCTGTCACTAGTGGTGTCCCCCAGGGATCAGTGCTGGGCCCCATCCTGTTCAATATCTTTATTGATGATCTGCATGAGGGGATTGAGTCCATCATCAGTAAATTTGCAGATGACACCAAGCTGGGAGCAGATGTTGATCTGTTAGAAGGTAGAAGGGCTCTGCAGAGGGACCTTGACCATCTAGACAGATGGGCAGAGTCCAACAGGATGGCATTCAACAAATCCAAGTGCCGGGTGCTGCACTTTTGCCACAACAACCCTATGCAGAGCTACAGGCTGGGGTCAGAGTGGCTGGAGAGCAGCCAGGCGGAAAGGGACCTGGGGGTACTGGTTGACAGCCACCTGAACATGAGCCAGCAGTGTGCCCAGGTGGCCAAGAGAGCCAATGGCATCCTGGCCTGCATCAGGAATAGTGTGGCCAGCAGGAGCAGGGAGGTCATTGTACCCATGTACACAGCACTGGTTAGGCCACACCTTGAGTACTGTGTCCAGTTCTGGGCCCCTCAGTTTAGGAAAGATGTAGAATTGCTGGAGCATGTCCAGATGTGGCAGTTTAGGCTGGGTGCCCCCTGCCACTGCTGCATGAGATACACCTCTGGTGTCCCAGGTACACGCCCAATAGGGGTGGACACAGGAAACGGCATATTTCTACCCATAAATCCTGCGCCCTATAAAGCCATCGGCAGAGTCATCCTCTTCCTCTTTCTTCCCTCTCCGCTCCCATGGGAGATGTCCTCTCTTATCGAGTAATGCCGGGGGGGGGGCGTATCTCAGGCTTCTTAGGACTGACTAGGCCTAACGCCAGAAGGAGAATGGAGGGGGAGGGCAGTCTCAGACCTGGCCAGCCTGAGACTTGCCTAGCAGTGGGAGTGGGGGGGGAAGGAAGAGCCCTGAGGGATTGGGTAGATCCTCAGGTGGGAGGAAGGGAGGATTGGGAAGCTTTTGGGAATTCTGTGAGGGGGTTCTGTATGATTTAGGATGTTCTTTTCCACTATGCTTTGTAGTTTGTAGTTTTCTGTAGCTTCACCAATTTGCTTTTCCATTTAAACTTTTCCATCACTCTCCAATCCGTTTGCGTGTGTCATTCTTTTGTCCCTTTCGGGGCAAGAGATGTTCTGGCTGGCCTCAAACCAGCACAGATTTTTGGTAGCAAAGGATGGTTCCTGCGGGGCTCTGCAGGTTGGTTTGGAGAGGTGCAGGGGTGGAAAAGTTAAAATGGTATCTGGGCATTGTTGTTTTTGGTGGCTGGGCTCAAGGCTTTGTGCTGGCGCGATCGTGTGGGCGTTTTGTGGGTTCCGAGGGGACGCCCTGGTGCATGGCGGTGGCGTAGAATCCCGTCTGCCCTTCCAAGCGGCAGCGGTGATTTTGTAGCCATTTGCTTCAGGGGAAAAGCTTAAGAATGCGGTGCCTGTCTCTTTCCCTTCTGTTCCCCGCGGCGCCAGCGGCAAGCAGAGCGGCGCGGAGCCGAGGAAGGGGGAGGGACAGTCGGAAGAAGACCAGGGTCAGCTTGTCCCGCGGTGGTGGGGGCTGGCCGCAGCAGGAGGTGAGCGGTGGCTCCCGTAATCAAGAAGGCGAGCGGTGGCTCCAGTTCAAAGGCTGCTTCCGAGGGCCCAGGGAGCGACGGTAGCTTTGGCTGAAAAAGCCGCTCGTGTGGCCCGAGGGGTGGCGGCGGTTTGGATCTGTACCGCGGCTGCAGAGGTGACGGTGGCTCTCGCTGTTATCTCTCCCCTGACTTTCGGACGCGTTCCGAAAATGGCGCCTAAGCACCTGGCTCCGCCTCTCTTCTCGGCTGGCTGCAGTGCAGCCACTCCCTCTCCGGGGGAGAGTTGTGTTGCCGGATGCCTCCATGCCTCGGCATGTGTACGCTCAGGGGGAGCGGTGTGCATGTGCGCGGTGTGCATCCATATTAGCTTCGGGCCGCGGCTGGAAGCGGTCAGCACTGGACTTGGGAAAGGTCCGTGCAGCTTTGGAAAATCTCAGCGTGCTGTTGCCTGCAAGGGGTGGAAGGAGTCGAGTCGAGGAGCCTGATTGTTCTGACTCGATTGCCCCAAGGGTTGGAAACATGCCGCTTGAGTGGATGGAGATTGATGTTTGATTGAGAAGTTGTGAGGTTGTTTCCACGTGACCAGGATGTCCATCGAATCCATGAAGAGCTCACCGTGCAGAAGAATGAACTCTGCGTCGCTGGGAGGTTCCACAGGATGAGGGAGAAGAGCTGGAATGAACTGTGACCTGAGCCCGAGGGACAGACTCTTCGGAAGGACGCCCAGATGAGGACCTGGACTTTGCCAGACATGTCATCTAAGAACTGTCTCTGATCTGATGATATGTTTTGGGTGCAGGAATTATGGGTATGAAATAAGGGGTGGTATGTGGCAGTTTAGGCTGGGTGCCCCCTGCCACTGCTGCATGAGATACACCTCTGGTGTCCCAGGTACATGCCCACTGGGGGTGGACACAGGAAACGGCATATTTCTACCCATAAATCCTGCGCCCTATAAAGCCATCGGCAGAGTCATCCTCTTCCTCTTTCTTCCCTCTCCGCTCCCATGGGAGATGTCCTCTCTTATTGGGTAATGTCGGGGGGGGGTATCTCAGGCTTCTTAGGACTGACTAGGCCTAACGCCAGGAGGAGAATGGAGGGGGGGGGGGCAGTCTCAGACCTGGCCAGCCTGAGACTTGCCTAGCAGTGGGAGTGGGGGGGGGAAGGAAGAGCCCTGAGGGATTGGGTAGACCCTCAGGTGGGAGGAAGGGAGGATTGGGAAGCTTTTGGGAATTCTGTGAGGGGGTTCTGTATGCTTTAGGATGTTCTTTTCCACTATGCTTTGTAGTTTGTAGTTTTCTGTAGCTTCACCAATTTGCTTTTCCATTTAAACTTTTCCATCACTCTCCAATCCGTTTGCATGTGTCATTCTTTTGTCCCTTTCGGGGCAAAAGATGTTCTGGCTGGCTTCAAACCAGCACACCAGAGAAGGGCAACCAGGCTGGTGAGAGGCCTTGAGCACAAGCCCTCTGAGGAGAGGCTGAGGGAGCTGGGACTGTTTAGCCTGGAGAAGAGGAGGCTCAGGGGTGACCTCATTGCTGTCTACAACTACCTGAAGGGAGGCTGTAGCCAGGAGGGGTTTGGTGTCTTCTCTCAGGTAACCATCACCAGAACAAAAGGACACAGTCTCAAGCTGTGCCAGAGGAGGTTTAGGCTGGAGGTGAGGAAAAAGTTCTTCACAGAGAGAGTGGTTGGCCATTGGAATGTGCTGCCCAGGGAGGTGGTGGAGTCACCATCCCTGGAGGTGTTCAAGAGGGGATTGGACGTGGCACTTGGTGCCATGGTTTAGATAGTCATGAGGTTTAGGGTGACGGGTTGGACTCGATGATCTTTGAGGTCTCTTCCAGCCTTCTTGATTCTATGATTCTATGATTCTATGATTCTACAACTACCTGAAAGAAGGTTGTAGAGAGGTGGGCACTGGTCTCTTCCCACAAGTAACTACTGATAGAATGAGAGTCTTAAGTCTATGCCAGGGAAGGTTTAGGCTTGACATTAGAAACAAAAAAAAAATCACAGAAAAGGTTGTCAGGCACTGGAATGGGCTGCCCAGGGAGTTGGTTGAGTCACTATCCCTGGACATATTTATAAGCCATACAGATCCAGGCTTGAGTACATAGACTCACAGTATCACCAAGGCTGAAAAAAATCTTCAAGATCATCGAGTCCAACCATAACCCACTAACATGGCCATTAAACTATATCATGAAGCACCACATCCACAGCTTCCTGAACACCTCCAGGTCTGGTGACCCCACTAGCTCACTGGTCAAACTGTTCCAATGCCTGACCACTTTCTCTTTGCAAAGAAGTTTCTCCTGATGTCCAACCTAAACCTGACAGAGAGGTAAAAAGTGACATGCTAACAATAAGAAATATGTCATACCTGTGGATGCATCTCATGGTTACCGTCAATTTTCTCAGTTCTTCTGTGTCATTTATTGGCATTATAGATGTTTAAATTTCTTGCAGTTTTAGATACCTCAGTGAAGCGTCTTAGACAAGAGGATAGATACTGTGGGTACCTGTCTTGTGAAAGCTATAAATTGTGTTTCTGTTGTTAGATTTCTGTTATTAGTATTGCTGGAGTGTGGTGAAGGCACCATATGCCCAGAATTATGCCCCCAAATACTGGAAAACTTGTCTGAACATGTTTGGGCAAGTTCCCCTCTTCCACCCTCCTTCCCGGAGTGGGGAACAAAGACCCAGGCACCAACCTGTCTCCTAAGGGGTAAACAACTACATGCACCCATCACATGGCATCCTCATGCTTCTTTCATTTAAGGGCATAATTCTAGCTTCATGCTTTCTATACGCTAAAGCAGGTTGTTGACAAGTGTGCCCATTGGCCAGATCCAGCCTCGAGAAATTTATAAGTATTACCCCACCTGTTTACAATTTGCTCTATCTTTTTTTCTGTCTCACTTTGCCCTAGCTTGCAAGCTTGTAGTGTTTAAGCTACTGTCTGTCAGTCTTTTCACTCCCACATGCACTCATACTAGCAGCCTCTGCAACACAGAGAAGAAGCCAGCACCCCAGGATGGTCGCTGTGCCTCAGTTTGCCTGAGGAACTTGCAAAGGAGAATAGCACAGAAGCTGTGAAAGCCAGCGTTGTAAGCCTGGTTGCATCTTAAGGAGGACTGGACTCCCCAGGGTAAGGTTTAGCCCAGAGTGGGAGGGACTAGCCCAAGCTCGGCAGTCCAACATCTGCTACAGTTATAAGCAGCAGACTGAACAGCCACAACTTCATGTGTACTGGATCGGAAAGCAGGACAGCATTCAGACATGCCCTGCATCACCCTGCTGTTCACGGGAGATAAAGGGAGCCGCCTACTGTTGTCACTTCGCAGCCCTGTGTCGTCAGGATAATATAACTTGGGACTTCCTGAGAGAGAGAGAGAGAGTCACCCTCTCCTTTGAGTTCAATCCAAGGACTGCATTGTAACCTTAAACAGGAAGCAATTGCCAAGAGAGATTTGGCATTGTCAGTTCCACTTTGAGGCAAGGGGAACCACTACTCTACAAAGCCGCACCCCTTCCCCGAAGCTTATCGCCGGGATTGGAGGCATCTGACCCTACCTACCAGGAACCATTGCTCCAACCCTATGAGGGCTGACCACAAAAGACCCGGCCCTGCCTTGCAGGACCACCCCCTCCAGGACCAGCCCCTGGATGCTGCAGTTGTGCTGTGGGACTCCCTGTCAAAGGAAACCACTGATCGGCAGAAAGCCTTGCCCCTCCTGCAGAGGCGGGAGGAGAAAGAAAGTCTGGAGGAAAGCCCTCCCACAGCCCACTAGCAACTCAGCTGCAGCCTCAATCCCAGGAGCCTTCCCCCTTGCCCAGCCCTGGGAAGCCAGCCAGCAGCCAGCCAGAGTAACCCAGCAGCCTGATTCGCTACAAACAAAGACACAGTGTATCTTTTCACGCGTGCAACACTCACTAACTTTCAGCTCAAATCACCCATGCCTAGCCATGTGATATTCCAGCTTGAATTGCCTCTTGATAGCATTGTAAATTTCTGTGTATATAGTTAAAGCCACCAAGCATCTTGCCAAGTAGCCATCTGGTGGACAAGCAGTGGAACTGCATGCTTTGTTCCTTTAATTAGAAATTAAATCTGTAAATATTTTAATTGGGTCAAATTGTATATATTAAACCAGTTATAGGATATGTTTCACAACCATGCATTAGAATCTCTATATAAAATAGTGATTAATTGGTTATTAATAATTTTAATAATTAACAAATGTTATTTTTTTATAATTCATATTTCATAATTCATAAATTAATAACCTCATCATCATATAGAGTGGACCCTGTCTTTCTCCCAAGAGAAGGAAAATGCCTAAACCATCTTATCTAAATGTCAAAATTTAACAAGCATCAATGTGGGCCTTGGTCAAACCCTATCAACAAATCATAATTACAAATGATGTGCACTTTTAAAAGACAATGCTGATCCATGTAAGATTGGCAAAATCTGCTTTTATCTCTATATTAATGTCACACAATATGAAATGTGTGCATAATTGTAATCTGTAATATAAAGGGCTGAGTGAGATTGTATGCAATGGTATATCCTCTTTCTTTTTTCTTTTTTTTTTTTTTTTTTAATGAGGAGTTCTTAATGTGTGTTACAGAAGGTCTTCCATTCCTGTTGTGACTGATGGCTAGAAAACTGCTGGGGACAACTCTAGTTGGTGGGCAAGAAACACCATCTCTTTTAGCTTTATATCATATCTGTTGCAAATTAAACTGAAAACATGGAGTCTGCACACTGAAATCGTTACACTGTAGAGCAACATGCCTATAAAACAGCATACTAACAAGCATGACATGATAAATGAAATGCTATAAGCTTCTATAATTTCAGGTTCTCCCAGAGGCAGATGCCAAGGCTATCACCTATTGTGCTTCACTTGGTGACAGCATAACAGTATCTACAAGTACTCACTGTGCCTGTTTTTAAGTGAGTAGCTACTAATGCACACTCTGTTAACTTCACACATGCTGCATCTGGGATAAGATCTGTAATTCAAACTGGATGCAAAAGCAGTGATAGTTTACTTGCTAGATCCCTGGTGCACCCAAACAGGAATGATCTGTTTTCTTCAGCAGAAGGCAGCAATATATATACATGCTAAAAGCTGGACTCCAAAAGCTGTTTCCACAGTAAAACTGCTCATTTCATATGCTGCCACTATTCTAAGTGTAACACCTGAGCATCTATCAGTCAGATGTCAAGCCATTAGCTTCAAAAGTGACATTATTGACATGTGTACAATTTTAAATAAATAAATAACTCTTTACTTATCAATGCTAATTTATATTTTTTTTTTTTTTGCCAGTAAACAGTTATTAGCATTAGATAGCTAGCTGTCCATACTGATACTTTTCCTCATAGGGTGTCCCAAAAGTTTTTTCATTAACATTAGGACTCTCTTTGGCAATATATACATACAGCACAGTTTCTAGAAAAGGAAAGAGACAGGGAGTGTCTCAAGAATGCTTTTTTCCTCCACAAAATATTTCTGTTTTGGTCCAATATGAACACTAATTTATATCACATATATGTATTTCAGTTAACTGTTTAAAAATATCAGAAATATTAAAATGGTCTCTATATCATCCTTCTTTATTTTAGAAGGAGGTGAGAAAAGAAGAAAGGTGTGTTTTCAAAAAGACTCAAGAGTCATATAATTGGAGTCTAGTTCTTGGTGATCCTAATCTTCTTAGATGCAAGGAACTTAATTTCAAATTTCTCTACCTGGTTTAGCATGGCAAATGGTGTCTGCTTCCCCTCCACTGAGTGCTTTAGTGCTAGGGCTATGAAAATACAGTTATGTATTTAATTCAGTTAGTATTTCATTACTTATACAGAGAATTTGAAAACAGGGAGTATATCATGCACATTCAATGCAGCTGAGAAACAGAGACAGGGTCCTCACATGATACAACTCACATAGTATAATACTAGATTTTTAGTTTTATACTTTCTGTGTTCTCTATTTCTCTCTAAAAATATCTGCAGACATTGAGGGTCTTAAGTTCCTGTGCCACTAACCTTTCTGCCTTTTATATTCATCAAAGCAAATGGTAGATCTCTAAAGCAAAAATTGTTTGTCTCTCAAGGAAAAGCAAAGCCTAAATTGAGCAAAATAAACTATTTACCATGTTGAAGAGTAGACTGCATTCCCAAACTTAAGAAATTCTGTGTTAACATTTAGCTTTAAACTAGTTTTAAAGGGAGACAGAGATGTAGCTGGCCTTGCCACCGAGAGCTCTGAGTGTATCCGTCCAACGCTTATAGAGCAGTTAGTTGGCATCTTAGATAACCAGAAAGCCTACCCCTCAACATGTACTCAACATGTACTCAACACCCTCCCTGAAATGTTTATACACAAATTCATGCAGCATGGGCAATAAACAGGAGGAGCTGGAGGCCATCGTTCTACAGGGAAACTATGATACAGCAGCCATCACAAAAAGCTGGTTGGATGAATCCCACAACCAGAGTGCTGCAATTGATGGGTACCAACTTTTCAGAAGGGACAGACAATGAAAATAAGATGGTGGAGTGGCCCTCTGTGTCAGGGAAATATATGAAACTATGCAAATTAATGAAGGTGATGATAGTGTTTCATCCTTATGGGTAAAAAACAGGAGTAAGGCCAGCGAGAATGATACCGAGGTGGAAATCTGTTATAAACCACCCAAACAGGATGAAGAGGTAGATGGAATTTTTAATAAGCAGTCAAGAGAGGTTTCACAGTTGGTTTTCCTTGTTTTCATGGGAGATTTCAAGCTCCTGGAAGTCTGCTGGGAATACAATACATTAGGGAGAGAACAGTCCTGGGGGTTCCCAGACTGTGTGAAAGATAATATCCTGACACAACTGGTGAAGGAGTCAACCAGGGAAGGTGTCCTCCTAGACCTGCTTCTTGTGAACAGGGAAGAATTTGTGGGGGAAGTAAAGGTTGAAGAGGGTCTAGGGCTCAGCCATCATGAGATGATTGAGTTCTCTATACTTGGGGAAACACCTTGAACTTCCATAGGGCAAACTTTGTCCTGTTCAGGAGACTGATTGATAAAGTCCCTTGGAAGGTCACACTGAAGGATATAGGAGTCCAGGAAGGCTGAACATATGTGAAGAGGGAAGTCTCGAAGGCACAAAAACAAGCTATCCCTGTGTGCCAAAAAATGAGTCAGCAGGGAAGGTGTCCAGCCTGTTTTTAAATAGGGCCCTTTGGCTGGACCTCAAGAACAAAAGGAGAGTCTATGGCCTTTGGAAGAGGGGCCAAGTCTCTCATCAGGGCCATAAAGATGTAGTAAAGCTAAGGAGGGAGAAAATTAGGAGAGCCAAAGCACAGCTGGAGCTCAACCAAGCTACAGCCATTGAGAATAATAAAAAATCACAGAATCATAGAATAGTAGAATCATAGAATCGTAGAATCATAAAATCATAGAATCATAGTATCAAGAAGGCTGGAAGAGACCTCAAAGATCATCGAGTCCAACCTGTCACCCTAAACCTCATGACTATCTAAACCATGGCACCAAGTGCCACGTCCAATCCCCTCTTGAACACCTCCAGGGATGGTGACCCCACCACCTCCCTGGGCAGCACATTCCAATGGCCAACCACTCTCTCTGTGAAGAACTTTCTCCTCACCTCCAGCCTAAACCTCCCCTGGCACAGCTTCAGACTGTGTCCTCTTGTTCTGTCACTGGTTGCCTGGGAGAAGAGACCAAACCCCTCCTGGCTACAACCTCCCTTCAGGTAGTTGTAGACAGCAATGAGGTCTCCCCTGAGCCTCCACTTCTCCAGGCTAAACAGTCCCAGCTCCCTCAGCCTCTCCTCAGAGGGCTTGTGCTCAAGGCCTCTCACCAGCCTCGTTGCCCTTCTCTGGACATGCTCCAGCAATTCAACATCTTTCCTAAACTGAGGGGCCCAGAACTGGACACAGTACTCAAGGTGTGGCCTAACCAGTGCTGTGTACAGGGGTACAATGACCTCCCTGCTCCTGCTGGCCACACTATTCCTGATGCAGGCCAGGATGCCATTGGCTCTCTTGGCCACCTGGGCACACTGCTGGCTCATGTTCAGGCGCCTGTCAACCAGTACCCCCAGGTCCCTTTCCACCTGGCTGCTCTCCAGCCACTCTGACCCCAGCCTGTAGCTCTGCATGGGGTTGTTGTGGCCAAAGTGGAGCACCCGGCACTTGGATTTGTTGAATGCCATCTTGTTGGACTCTGCCCATCTGTCTAGATGGTCAAGGTCCCTCTGCAGAGCCCTTCTACCTTCTAACAGATCAACACCTGCTCCCAGCTTGGGGTCATCTGCAAATTTACTGATGATGGACTCAATCCCCTCATGCAGATATTGAACAGGATGGGACCCAGCACTGATCCCTGGGGGACACCACTAGTGACAGGCTGCCAGCTGGATGTGGCAAAATGTTTCTATAAATTCATTAACAACAAAAGGAGGACTACAGAAAATCTCCATCCTTTCTTAGATTCAGAGGGAAAAAAAGTCACTAAGGATGAGGAGAAGGCTGAGGTGCTCAATGCCTTCTTTGCCTCAGTTTTTAGCACTGGAACCAGCAGTTTCCTGGACACCCAGCCTCATGAACTAGGAGTCAGGGAGGAGAATCAGAATGAAGTCATCACAATAAATGAGGAAATGGTCAGTGACCTGCTGTGTTGCTAAGATGCACACAAGTCTAGGGGCCAGATGGGCTACCCTCAAGGGTGCTGAGGGAGTTGACAGATGTGCTCGCCAAGTCACTTTTCATTATTTTCCTGAAGTCCTGGATAGGTCCCAATGGACTGGAGAGTAGGAAACGTAACACTCATCTGCAAGAAAGGCAGAAAGGAGGATCCAGAAAACTATAGGCCTGTCAGTCTGAATTTGGCACCAGGGAAGGTCATGGAGCAGATCATCTCAAGCACCATTTGTCATGGTAGGACCAAATAGGTCTAGCACAAACCTAGACAGGCCCTGATGTATCTAGACATGGTCCCCCTCTCCCTCATCCTTCCTCCAGAAATTTGGGGTGACACAGGAAAAGGATCAAAGGGACAGGAACACGCGTGTCTGATAAACAACTTTTCTTCTGGGATAAGAGCAGGTGTACTGGCCACTGCTTCTCCCCCACCAGGCCTATGTTTCTGCCTTTTGTGGCCACAGACTGGGAGAACCCCTTTTCATTGGGTAACCATGTGCTGGCTTCAGTTGCCCAATTGGCCCAATTGAATCTCAAGCAAGATATATATACAGGCTTATTTCTAGTCACCTTGCTTTGCTTGAACCTGCTTTGCCTTGGACCTGCCTTGCTTGAAGCTGCCTTGAGTTGCCCTGCATTGCCTCATCTCAAGTTGCCCAGTTAAAAGCCTGGGATAAAAACCACAAGCCTACCCACTGCAAGCTAGAGAAGCCATGAGCCCTGGAGCTGGAGCCAAGCCTTGCTTCCCTTTGCAACTAGAATTTTGTTGTGCCTCAGTTTACCCAGGACAAAGCAAGAGCCCGTCGCAGTAATATGTGGTAGAGCACACTGTCCTGCTGAAGCCAGACCAGTCCTGAGACCATGTGGCATTTCCTCCTCACAACCTGGCACGTAAGAGCACCCCAGAAATCCTCAACAGCTAATACACAGCACTCCCCACTTGGGTGGAATCAGCTGCAAGGAATTAATTCATTGCCTCTTTGGCTTAACGGTTCTTGTCAAGCCTCCCCCCCACTGCAGTTGAGCACCAATTCACTCCCAGGGATACTCTCTGACCCTGGTGTTCCCACTGGTTTGCAAAAAATTGTTAAAAGTTTTATATATGCCTAAATACATACATTCCCATTATAAATATATATTCTAACTGTACATCGAATATATTTGATACTTTCTGACCTCCAGGGATTCTGCTTCTACCACCTCCTTGGGCAACCTGTACCAGTGTCTCACCACCCTCATAGTGAAAAACTTCTTCCTAACATCCAATCTGTATCTACTGTTTGTGGAACATCAGTGGTGGAGAAAAAAGGACCAACACTATGGTGAGCTCAGCATCAGCAAGTACCAGCAACTTTATTAACACAATTCATGGCTTATATATCATTCTTTCTCCATGTGTCCATGTGTTTTTCTTCTCCTTTTCCCAGGCTCAGAGAGAGTCCCCCTCCTCCTTTGTTATTCATAGATCTTCTTTCCCTGGATCTGTTTGTCATTCCTGAGTCAAGGAGGGAGAGCTGCACTTGTCAAGGCTGAAGCCACCCATGTCTTTGTCCTTATCTCCTACAACTCCCCCTTTTTATTTTTCAAAGGCAAAATGCAGTGGTCACCATCCTTGTGGGGCCCCTTGCAAATGAGAGTGAGCACAGCACTAGGAATATCAGGATTAATACAATAAACGGTAGTAACAACCGAGTTTGTAAAACTCTTATGTATATATAACAAACAATCACTTAAGTTTGTACAACTCATACCATTAAATTCTATACAGCTATGACTGTAGAGCTAATAATGAAAAATCAACAGTGGCAGGTCAGTACCATGTCAGTGGCTAACTCAAACAGTCCTCTGATATTTTGATATCTTGTTTTGTAACCCAACATGCCAGTTCATTTAGTGGAGCTAGTGCTTTTGCTGTAGCAATTTGAAGCAAGGTTATAGCGGCTGCTAAGCATTCAGCTTTATTCTACAATATTATTGCATTCAGCTCTTAGGCTAAGCTCACATGGCCTTGAAGCAGAGTGAGTGTGATTTAGGATTATAGTACTATATCAGCTTCAGATCTATGCTGCAGATATATGCAGCTTTCTGCTTGAAGTCCCTAAAATATCTAATTCTTGAAGCTGCAATGAGGCAAACAGCAAATTATCATCTCATATATCCCAATTCTTGAAACACCTTACTATCATGTTACAATTTAATTTTGACAGGCACTTAAGTTCCGGGTTTGGTTCAATGCATGCCACAGCATTACCCAAATATTCTGCTATCCCTGGAGTGAGTTGGTGTGACCCCAGCATCTGTGGAAACACAAGCAAAATCGTGGCCCTGAGTAACAAGATCCCAGGGGTTTTCCCAATCACAGGTTTGTAAATTGCGGACCCACACTACAGTCTTTTTTGCCAAAGGATTGCACACAGACTGTAATGACAAGAAATGAGTTAATATTACAGGGTTCGTACTATTCTGAGAAATGGTTAAATAATTCAAGGTATATATGGCTTTACATAGCCTGCTGTGTGGTGTCTCCCCTCACAGCCACCCTTTTTGTTTTTCAAGCATAGTCTTAAGAATGTGATGGGCAAGTACAATTATAGCCTGTCCTGTAGGGGAGTGGGGTATGCTGATAACATGACGAACCCTGCATTGTTGTGAAAATGCTTGTGATATAGAGGTGATATAGCTGGGACTATTATCAGTTTTAATTTGCTGTGGAATGCCTAAGGCAGAAAAAACATTTCTCCAATGCATAATTACATTTCAGGCCTTTTCACCACTACGTGTGGTAGCCCATATCACATCAGAGAATGTGTCAACTGAGACATGTGGTGAAGGCACCACATGCCCAGAATTATGCCCACGGATACGAGCTAACTTGTCGCAACATGTTTTGGTAAGTCCCCCCCTTCCACCCTCCTTTCAGGAGAGGAGGACAAAGGCCCAGGCGCCAAACTGTCTGCTAAGGGGTAAACAACTGCATGCATCCATCACATGACATGCTCATGCTCTTTCCATCTAAGAGCATAATTCTAGCTTCACTTTTTCTATAGGTTGAAGTAGGTTGTTGACAAGTGTGCTCATTGGCTGTTGTGAAATGTAAATTCTCGCCGAAAACAAGTGGCGGAGATATTTATAAAGGTTTAATACATATTTATGAACACTATATTACAAGTGATATACAATTGGTATTTACAGGTTCTAATATTCAGTCGGGAAGAATCAATTCTGCAGAATATATATATACAGGCACTTTAAATAGTTTGAGGAAATCTATATGTTTAGAAAGTGAAACTAAATTGGAATGAGGTAGAGAGAGAGGGTGGGGGGGGTGAGTGTCGGGGATCGGCACTCACACAAACAGGCGGTTTGCACAAAGTGCCACAGAAACTCTATGAAGAAATATTCAGTTTACTCACTAACTGAAGAAATGTCTTGAGATTCTTTCCATGATACTGTTTATATTCCCGGAAATTGTAGCACGGACGTATTGTAATAATGCGATTGAAATGGCGCTGACCACGTGGTGCTGTGCCACCTGGTAGCGGCTTCTCTCGGAACAAAGGGTCCTGGAAGATTACCGGTGATTACCGGAGGCTTTGCAAGTCAGTTCGCAGGGTGCGCTGTGTAAACGAGCTTGCCGCTCCAGGGGAAAACCCTTGTCGCTGCGGTTCCAGGATACGGCCAAAAGCAGCTCCTCTGCAAAGCTGGGGTGACCCTTTCTGCAGTCTACAGAGATCGGCTGGGGCGGTGCCGGCCCTTGCCGGTCAATCGGGCAGAAACGGCGATTTGCGGCGATGCGCTTGAACACTGCCGGTTCGAGTCCTGGGCAAAAGCGGATCTCTCGGCAACACAAGACACGAGGTAAACACGGGCACGCACACGGGAACATGCTCACGTACAAGCACAGGAACATGGAGCACCGAACACGGGGCACGGAATGGGAACACGGGTCTACCAAACAACCCCTATTTAACATTTGCCGCAGACACTGGTCCAGTGAGCATCCTTGTTAAACAGAGCAATTAACCAATGAAATGATGTTTCACCAAATATAATGTGAGCGTAACTTTTGAACAAAGCCAGCATGAGCATGTCGCCTGAGCTTCATTTGCCCCAAATGGCTCAGGAAATTGTCTACTCAGACAAAGTGGTGCCAAGACTTCCCGCCCCCCCCCCCCCCCCTCTTCCAGAGGGGAGAGGGGGTTCCAGCTGAACATGTAGGCACATGTCCTGCCACTTTAAGAATATAGCCTTGGGCATAGGCATCATTCACCACATTGGCCAGATCCAGCCTCGAGAAATCTGTAAGTACTACTCCATTTGTTTACTACTTTGCTCTCTCCTTTTACCTTCACTCGCTATGTAAGCTTATGCTGCGTAAACTGTAATCCTTTTCACATGCAAGCATACTGGAAGCCTCTGCAATACAGAAACTAGCCCACTGAGCCACTCAAGGAACCAGCAAATCCCTTCACTAATGCAAATGCCAGCATCGTAAACCCAGTCGAAAGGACTGAGGAAAAGCCCCGAGACAGGGTAAGCTCTTGCCCAGTCGAAAGGACTGAGGAAAAGCCCTGAGAGAGGGTAAGCTTTAACCCGGAAGGGGAAGGACTAGCCCAAGTCTGGCAGTCCAGATCTGCTGCAAGCTAATTAAGTACCCATAAGCAGCCAAATAAGCAGAATTGCATCTTGCGTAGCCCCCACCGTCTGCAGGAGAGAAAAGGAGCTGCCTAGTGTAACCACTCCGCAGCCCCATACCAGGGCGAAGCACCCGGGATTTCCCTGAGGGAAAGAGAGGGTAAAAGATAGCCTCTCCATTGAAATCAAAGACAAAGACAGCAGCAATGGAAAGCTGTCGATGAGATTTCGGCAGAGTCAGTTCACTTCGAGCTGAGCTGAGGGGGAAGCGTTGCTTCACTACACCCCCCACTGAAACCCACCTACAGGGAACCGTCATCTCGATTGCGAGGGCTGACCCCACCTACCGGGAACCGTCACCTGACCCGGCCCTGTCGCAGAAGACCACTCCCCTGGACCAGCCCTGCCAGGCCAATCCTCCGTTCAGGGAGCCCATCCTCCCTTCAGGCAGCCACTCCAACCCTGTTAAGGGAAACAGCCGATAGGCGGAAAGCAAGCCACCCCTCCCTGCGGACCGCAGGAGGAGAAAGCAAGCCTTGCCCCCCACCTGCGGAGGCCAGGGGAAGAAAGAAAGTCTCTGCCCAAATGGGAGCAGTCCTGGGCAAAAAGCCGGCAGCAGCAATCAGTCAACGTAACCCAGCAACTTGCCTCACCACACAGAAAGATAGAATATATCTTTTATGTGTGCAACATGCAGTAACATTCTATTCAAAGCTCCCACGCGTGGCCACATGATATTTCCAGATTAACTTGCCCCGTGATAACATCATAAATATCTCTGTACATAGTTAGCAGCCGCAAAGCATCTTGTCGAGTCTCCATCTAGTGGATAAGTGGCAGAACTTCACCCTTTAGTTCCCTTAATTAGAAATTGACTGTAAATATTATAATTGGGTATAATTGTATATACTGAACCAGTTATGGATTATATTGTTACAACTGTGTATCTGAATCAATATATATAAGGTGATTAATAGAACATTCATAATTTTAATAATTAATAAATATTATTTTTCATAATTCATATTTCACAATTCATAATTAATAACCATCATCCTCCATCCCTAATCCCCCTCTCCACAACAGACACGGACATATTTCAAATGTCCAAATTCGGGCATTTGAGTAACATCAGATTACCATAGCTGTAGACTCTGCAATCTTCTGTGATTAACACCAGCTGCCTGGAAAAATGTTGACAATCTACACAAGTGGCCACAATATCTCTCACTGAAGATAACGATATGCCAAATCACCTCTTCAGTGTGCGAGCCCCTTGGGGGAAAAAGACATGGGATTGAGCTGCTTGCTGCCATGTGTCAGGTATAGGAGCAGCCCAAGTCGGTGCCGTCAAAGCATCAGATCTACATTTCCCTCGGAAATGAATCCTGGCAGCCCTGTATGACTACAAACATGCAGCACATAATATGGTTCTGTTTAACTTTGCAGTGCAAGCCCTAATGCTTTTAGCAAATGAAATAAAGTTTTGTTGTTAAATTCCTTTAGCACTGCACAGTCCAACCACTGTACAATGTTACAAAAATATTGTGAGTCAGTGGCAACATTTATGGGTTCATTAGGTCACTTAGTAAAGACTATTACCACAGCTTCCAACTTCAGGGGCTGAGATGAGCCATCCTGATAGGCTATAAGCTCGTGCTGTTTCACCTTTTCTTGCCAGGTAGCAACTGACTTCCCTGTTTTCCCTGAACCGTCAGTAAAGATTGTCTTTCCTGAGACTGGTGTCATAGAGAACCAGGTTGGTTCCACTAGTTGCAGTTCTCCATATGCAAGCTACAAAAATCAGTGTGCTGGGGTATGCAGGAAAACCTTCCCTGGATAATCTATCAGGGCCATTTGCAACTCAACGTTATGTGCCACGCACCAGTCCAGATATTCTGACGTTAAAGGCAATGTTAAAGTAGCAGGTTCTCATCCTAAAAGTTGAATACACCGTTGCCTGGCTTTACACACAACCTAAGCAACCAGCTCAATTTGAGTGCTCACTGTTTTCTTTGGATGATATGGTAAAAATACCCATTCCAAAAAAGGCAAAGGATCTAGATGTTTTTCATTCCATTGTGCCATGAGAGCTAGAGGATGATCTTGGGAAATAAGCATACGAATACTAACAGGTACTGCTTCTGCTATTCAATGGGCTTGTTTTTTGACAATGGCGAGCTGAACTTGCTTCACTGCATGTTCTTTTTCAGTTAAGCGTCAAGGAGATAAAAGGTCAGGATCTCCCTTCAACAAGTCAAATAAGGGAGCTAATAGGACCATGATAAGACCTAGCAAAGGTCTTAACCAATTTGCAGTTCCCAATAATTTCTGCAAATCATTAAGGGTGGTCACAGATTGCTGAAATTTTATCATTTGTGGTTGAATTGTTTGATCTAAAATTTTTAGCATCAAATATTTCCAAGGTACTTGATGTTGCACCTTCTCTGGGGCTGTTCCTAACCCATATTTCCTTAATGCTACTGTTACATCAGGCACTGTTACACAACAACCACACTCAGCATGTCCTCTGTCCTCTGTCGGTGTAGCAGTTAACACATCATCCATATAGTGATAGCAATACATGGTTGGATATTGTGTTCTTATATGTGATAATGACAATGCTACATACCATTGACAAATTGTGGGACTATTTTTCATGCCTTGAGGAAATACAGTCCATTGATACTTTTGACTGAGTTTGCTGTTATTAGTCACAGGGACTGTGAAAGCAAATTTTAGAGCATCATCAGAATGCAGCAGGATGGTAAAGAAACAATCCTTCAAATCAATTTACCCCATTTTTCAGGGATCATTGCTGGTGAGGGTGTTCCAGACTATAAAGAGCCCATACTTTCCAGCACATTATTTACTCATCTCAGGTCCTGAAGCAGCCTCTGCTACCCTGATTTTTTTCTTAATTGCAAAGACTGGGATATTCCACAGGCTGTGAGATGGTTCTAAATGGCCTTGCTGCAGCTGTTCCTTTATCAGCTCTTTGAGGGCTCTGAGTTTTTCATCAGCTAGGGGCCACTGATTCACCCACACAGAGGTCCATGTTACCCACCATAGTGGGGCTTACATTTGCCCTCAATTACAGAGGCCCCTACTAAAAATCCAGATCATTGGTAGTAATATGCATCCCCCACAGACTTAAGACATCCCAGCTCCATAGATTCAAAGGCACTGCAACTCTGTTAGGGTGAACAGTAGCCACTTGCCCCTCAGAGATGACTACCTAGACAAGGAGCACACTTTGTTGACCGGTTGTTTTGCTCCCAGCTCCTGCCACAGCAGCCACTGTGGACATTGTCAGCCAGGATGAAGGCCAATGAGTGGAGGATGTGATTGCAACATCTGCACTTGTATCAATCATCCCCTTAATTGTCACTTCTTCAGGGTGTTTGCTTTGCCCTCTGAGGATACATGTCATCATTGGCCGAGCAGTCAAAATAGTCTGTGCCCAAAAGACTTCAGGCTTCCCTGTAGAACCAAAACCTTGTGCTCCCCTTTTCTGGGATTCAGCCGCCAGGACCTGTGCAGTAAAAGGCACTAGCTGTGCAATTCGTCTCCCTGTGCAGATAGCTACTGGAGGGGATGACGACCACACCATGGCAGAGATTTGCCCTTGGTAATCAGAATCTACCACCCCTGGGATCACAAGGAATCTTTTTAACATAGTGTTAGATCTTCCTAACAATAAGGCACTTAGCCCATGTCCCAAAGGTCCATGTGCTCTCAGTGGCACTTTATGCACCTTTTCATCCATTATAGTGACTAAAATGTCTGTGATAACATCCATTCTGGTGCTGCTGGTGGCTCTTGCTCATGATTGACCGCATAAGCCTGAAAGAGACAGTGGGGAGGCACTTGTGTCTGGGTGTGCTTTCCCATCGCACTCTGCTTCCCGTTTCCCAAATTATTTCTCAGAGGAGGGGATGGTCTTTGGTTATTAAACCCAAAGCGGCCGTGTTTGGGGATGTGTACATTCTAACCATACCATGCACATAGGCCAGAGAGAAACATATTCCCATATCCATTATTGCCATTACCTTTTCGTGGACGAGTTTTCTTATAATGTCCCAGCTGTCTGTATATGAAACAAGTCTTTTGTATGCAAACAGCAGCAGCAAACATTTTTGCCAAAGCCTCCATCTGATAAGTAATTGTATCTATGTGATTGCAAGCCTCGATCATTTCCACTAGTGAGGTATTTTGTAGTAGGAGTAAAATCTTTTTACAGGCCTTGTTAGCATTATCTTGAGGCAACTGTAAGACCAAAGCTTCCTCTGCTGGCACACTATCCACCTGTTTCCAAACTGCTTCCTGCAGTTATATAAAAGACAAATACGTCTCATCCGGCCTTTATCTAACAGTTGTGCATGACAGCTTCAGCACTGCTGTTTCTGGTACCTTCATCATAGCCTGGAGAAATAAGTCTTTTACTTGTTGCAAAACAAGAGGGGGTAACAGCACTTGTAACTGTGGGGTAGTTAACGGAGGTTCTCCCATTAACTGCACCAGTCCATCAGCACATCTGGGGTTGTCGCAAGAACACTTAAGATTGGCCATAACTGCTTTGTCAACCAATTTTCACCAATGCGCCTCAAACAAAAATTGCTGGGATGGAGTAAATGTTAATTGACCTAACTGCTTAAAGCCAAATAGTGTTAATTCATTTGTTAACACGGAGCAATGATCAAGCATCACAGTATCACAGCATATCAAACGTTGGAAGGGACCTCAAGAGATCATCAGATCCAAACCCCCTGCAAGAGCAGCATCACTTAGAATAGTCCGCACAGGAACACATCCAGGTGGGTTTTGAAAGTCTCCAGAGAAGGAGACTCCACAACCTCCCCAGGCAGCCTGTTTCAGTGCTCCATCACCCTCACTGTAAAGAAGTTTCTCCTCATGTTGACGTAAAATCTTCTATGTTCTCCTGTGAACCCATTGCTCCTTGTCTTATCACTGTGAACCACTGAAAAGAGCCTGGCCCCCTCCGCTTGACACTCAACCCTCAGATATTAATAGACATTGATAAGATCCCCTTTCAGTCTTCTCTTCTCAAGACTAAATAGCCCCCAGGATCTCAGTCTTTCTTCATAGGGGAGACGCTCAAGTCCCCTAAGAATCCTCATGGCTCTCCGCTGGATTCTCTCCAGCACCTCCTCTCCCAAAACTGGACACAGTATTCCAGGGAAGAGTAGAGAGGTAGAAGAACTTTCCTAGATCTGTTGGACACACCTTTCTTGTTACATCCCAGGATCCCATTGGCTCTTTTGGCCACAAGAGCACATTGTTGTTCTATGGACAGCTTGCTGCCCACAAGCGCTCCAAGGTCTTTGTGGAGCTGCTTTCCAGCAGGGCAGCCTCTAACCTGTACCGGTGCTGTTGTCATTTCTCCCCAGATGCAGGACCTTGCACTTGTCCTTATTAAACTTCATGAAGTCTGCCTGCACCCAGCCCTCCAGCCTATCCAGGTCACGTTGAATGGCTGCACAGCCTGACAGGGTGTCAGCCAACCCCCGCAGTTTTGTATCATCAGTGGACTTGCTGGGGGTATTCTCAATCCCCTCATCCAGGTTGATGAAGATATTGAACAAAACTGGAGCCAGGACCGATCCCTGGGGAACACCACTTGCCACAGGCCTCCAAGTTGACTCTGTGTCACTGATGACAACCCTCTGAACTCTGTTGTGGAGCCAGTTTGCATTCCACCTCACTAATCAACCATCAATGCCACATCTCCTGAGCTTTTCTGTGAGGATGGTAAGGGAGTTACTATCAAAAGCTTTACTGAAGTCAAGATATATGACATCCACTGCTCTTCCCTCATCTACCCACTTGATCATAACTTCAGTACAGTCTATCAGGTTAGTTAGACAGGATTTCCCCTTGGTAAATCCATGTTGGCTACTCCAGACTTACATTCCAGTGGACTGGGTCTCACTCAGGCAGCCCCTCAGGATACTTGACCACTCCACAGGCAAAGGACAACTGAGGATCAGTCTATGTCTCCTTCTTTTAACACCTGATCCTTTATTTTTTTCCAATTTTTTGCTGGATCAGGGCCTTGGGTCGATGCCTTGGCAGGTTCTACATTTGCTCCAGATGGGGCGACTATGTAAATAAGCAACTGGAATGTGTTGAGCTCAACCCAGGGGGAGATGATAAAAATGTTGAAAGCTTATGGTTAAGAGTGAAGGGACATATAAACATGGATGATACGGTTGTGGGGATTTACTACAGACAACCAAACCAGGAAGAAGCTAGTGATAAGGCCTACTACAGGCAGCTGGAAGTAGCCTCAAGATCAACTGCACTGGTGCTGGTGGGTGACTTCAACCATTCGGATATTAGTTGGAAAGATCACACAGCCAAGCACAAACAGTCCAAAAGGTTCCTGCAGTGCATTGATGAGAACTTTCTCCTGCAAGTCGTTGAAGAACCAACAAGGAGAAGTGCAATGTTGGACCTGATACTAACAAACAAAGAAGGACTGGTTGTAGATGTCAAGGTTGGGGGTAATCTTGGTTGCAGTGACCATGACATGTTAGAGTTTAACAACAATAGACAAAGAAGCAGGATGATAAGTAAAATTTCATCCCTGGACTTCAAAAGGGCCTAACTTTGCCCTCTTCAAGGCTCTACTTGGAAATATCCAGTGAACTAGGGCTCTGGAAGGAAGGTGGACCCAAGAGAGGTGGTTGATGTTCAAACATTACCTCCTCCAAGCTCAAAAGAAATGTATTCCCTTGAAAAAAAATCAAGTAAGGCCAGCAGAAGACCTGCATGGATAAGCAAGGGACTCTTAGTAAAACTCAGAAATAAAAAGAAGTTTTACAATCTGTGGGAAAAAAGACTGGTCAATTGTGAGGATTATAGAGATATAGACAGAGAATGCAGATATGCAACAAGGAAAGCCAAGGCCCTCCTGGAACTGAATCTCACCAGAGCGGTGAAGGAGAACAAAAAGAGTTTTTTCAAATACATCAATGATAAAAGGAAGAACAGGGAAAAGGTGGGTCCACTGCTGAATGAGATGTGAGATACAGTAACTGATGATGCAGAGATGGCAGAGTTGCTGAATGCCTTTTTTGCCTCCGTCTTCACTCCTAAGACCAGCCCTCAGGAACATCAGACTCTAGAAGCAAGGGAACAGAACTGGATAGATGTGGACGTTCCACTGATCAGTCGGTAAAGGGTTGGAGATCTCTTATACCATATGAAGACACAGAAATCCATGGTCCTGATGGGGTGCATCCACAAGTGCTGAGAGAGCTGGCTGATACTGTTGCTGAACCTCTCTTCATCATCTTTGAAAAGTTCTGGAGAACAGGAGAGGTGCCTGATGACTGGAAGAAAGCTGATGATACAAAACTGGGGGGGTTGGCTAACACCAGTCAGGCTGTGCATGCATCCAACATCATCTGGACAGGCTGGAGAGCTGGGTGCAGGCAAACATTATGAAGTTTAATAAGGACAAGTGTAGGGTCCTACATCTTGGGAGAAATAACAACAAGCACCAGTACAGGTTAGGGGCTGCCCTGATGGAAAGCAGCTCCACAGAGAAAGACCTTGAGTGCTGGTGGACAGCAAGCTGTCCATGGAACAACAACGTGCTCTTGTGGCCAAGAGAGCCAATGAGATCCTGGGATGTATCAAGAAAGGTGTGTCTAGCAGATTGAGGGAAGTTCTTCTACCTCTCTACTCTGCCCTGATGAGACCACACCTGGAATACTGTGTCCAGTTTTGGGCTCCCCAGCTCAAGAGAGACAGAGACCAGCTGGAGAGAATCCAACGGAGAGCCACGAGGATGATTAGGGGACTTGAGCATCTCCCCTATGGAGAAAAACTGAGATCCCTGGGGCTATTTTGTCTTGAGAAGAGAAGGTCCACGTTTTTAATATCTTATCTTCTTGATTGTAAAGATCCGCCAAGATAGAATCCTTTTTCCTTGGCCCGAAAGAGGAAGGGGCTGGGATGGAACTGCAAGGCAGCGGGCCAGGTGTCTATCTTCCATCCTGGGCTCTGCTTTTGGCGGGTCTGTAATCTGCGGTTTTCTGCCCCCACGGGGTTCAGCATTTGATAGTGGTTCTCGATCTCGAATAAGTTTGGGGTCACCATTTGTGGAATGCTGGCAGCACTTGTGATGAGCTTGTCATCAGCAACTACCAACAACTTTATTAACACACATCATGGCTTATATATCATTCTTTCATGTGGTTTTCTTCTCCTTTTCCCAGGCTTGGAGAGAGCCCCCCTCCTCCTTTGTTATTCACAGATGTTCTTTCCCTGGAGCCGTTTACATTCCTGAGTCAAGGAGGGAGAGCTGCACTTGTCAAGTCTGAGGCTGCCTGCAGCTTCAACCTTATCTCCCGCATTTACCCATTTCTATTTTGGTTCAATTCTGCATAGTCCTATCATTATCTGACACCCTCAAATGTTCCTCACCAGCTTTCTTGTAGGCCCCTTAAGATACTGGAAGGCCACAATAAGGTCTCCTCAGAGCCTTCTCTTCTCCAGACTGAATATCCCCAGCTCTTTTGTCTGTCCTCATAGGAGAGGTATTCCAGCTCTCTGATCATCCTTGTGGCCCTTCTGCGGACACATTCCAGCACATCCATATCTTGTAATAGGGGCTCCAGAACCGGATGCAGTACTCTAGATGGGGTCTTGTTGTGAAGGGAATTGTTAATTTCCCTTATAATTATAATAAATTATATGGCAAACAGGTATTAATAAAAATATTAGTGACCCTTTATTTATAAAAATTGCCAAAACTCGTTGAACAGGATCATTGTATGGTTGGAATATATATTTACAATGGGAACTTTGGGGCATGCTGGTATAATGCTTGCATGGCAAATTAGTGGCAAGGAGAGTTTAGCGCATGGTCCCAGGCTGATCTGACTTCAGCAGACAGCGGTCAGTTAATGACACTCTTTGCGACAGATGCTTGCTTGCCTCCTGGGTAAACTAAGGCATGGCACAATTCTAATGTCAAAGGGAAGCAGGTTAGGTGGATCCAGCTTCTAGGCTCATGACTTCTCTGGCTTGCTCTGTATGGGCTTTTGGCTTTATCCCAGGCTGTGGACCAGGCACTCAAGGCAGGGCAGGGCAGGGCAACTCGAGGCAGCTTCTATGAGACGAGTCAAAGTAGACTTAAAAGCAAGGCTTGAGCAAGGTTTGAAGCAAAGCTTAAGCAAAGTTTGAAGCAAGGTTTGAAGCAATGCAAAGGCGACTACCCCATCAACCTGTATATATATCTGGCCAGAGATCAGGACATTGAAGGTAACATGTAGCTGTCCAATAGAAAGGCGTTCTGCAAGGCTACCACCATAAAAAGCAGAAACAAAGACCTTGTGTCTGGGGGAGCAGTGGTCAGCTTACACGCTTTTATCCCAGGTAAACAACTTGTTTACCAGAACCAGGAGTTCTCTCCCCTTTGTTCTTTTCACTGTGTTGCTCTGGTTTTCTGCAGGAAGAAGGGGAGAGAATGGGACCTTGTCTAGACATCTTAAGGCCTGTCTGGGTTTGTACTGAGCCATGTCATGGCCCTACCATGACAGGTCTCACCAGAGCAGAGTAGAGGGGGAAAATCACCTCCCTCAACGTGATGGCTATGCTTCTCTTGATGTAGCTCAAGATGTGATTCGGTTTCCAGGCTGCAAGTGCACACTGGTGGATCATGTTGAACTTCTTATCCACCAGCACACTCAAGTCCTTTCTTTCAGGGCTGTTCTCAAGCCAGCCACTACCCAGCCTATATTGGTGCATGGGATTGCCCCGACTCAGATGTAGGACCTTGCATTTGGTCTTGTTGAACTTCATGAAGTTGTCATGGGCTCACCTCTCCAGCCTGTCAAGGTCTATCTGGATAGCATCCATTGTCTACCTAGACTTTCAGAAAATCTTTGACACCATTTCCCATAGTATTCTCATGGACAAACTGGCTGCTCACAACTTGGGTGAACACACACTCCACTGGATAAAGCACAGGCTGAGTGAACAGGCCCAAAAAGTGGTGGTCAGTGGAGTTAAATCCAGCTGGCAGCCAGTCACAAGTGTTGTTCCTGAGGGCTCAATGTTGTGACCATTTCTGTTTAACATCTTTATTAATGACCTTGATGAAGACATAGAATGTGTCATCAGTAAGTTTGCAGATGATATCAAGTTAGGTGGGAGTGTTGACCTTCATGAAGTTAGGGAGACTCTACAATGGGACTTGGATAGATTGGATCAATGGGCGAACATTAGTGGGATGGACTTCAACAGGGCCAAATGCCAGGTCCTGCACTTGGGTCACAACAACCCCAAGCAATGTTACAGGCTTGGGGCAGTGTGGCTGGAAAGCTGTCTGGCAGAAAGGGACCTGAGGGTTCTGCTCAACAAGCAACTGAAAATGAGCAAGCATAAAGCCAACGGCATCCTGGCCTGTCATAGAAATGCTGTGTCCAGCAGGAGTAGGGAGCTGATTGTCCCCTTGCACTCAGCTCTGGTGAGACCACACCTCGAGTATTGTGGTCAGTTTTGGGCACCTCAATCGAAGAGAGATGCCAAGGTGTTGGAGCAAATACAGAGGAGGGCAGCAAAGCTGGTGAAGGGCCTACAGAATAAATCTTATGAAGAGAGACTGAAGGAGCTGGGGTTGTTTAGTCTGAAAAAGAAAAGGTTGAAAGGAGACCTCATTGTTCTCTACAACTACCTTAAAGGACATTGTAGGGAGGATGGTGCTGGTCTCTTCTCCCAGGTAATTAGTGATAGAACAAGAGGGAATGGCCTCAAGCTGTGTCTGGGTAGGTTTAGCCTAGACATTATGAAAAAGATTTTCACAGAAAGAGTGGTTAGGCAGTGGAATGGGCTGCCCCGGGAGGTGGTTGACTCACCTTTGGGTTGTTTAAGAGTTGTTTGGATGTGGTGCTTGTGGAGTGGGGTTATTGATTGGACTTGGTGATCCTGATGGTCTTTTCCAACTTGAATACTTCTGTGATTCTGTGATTCTGTGACAGACTATTTTGTTCCTGTGATGGGGGGAATTTTCTAGGTGTAAAAACCCAGCTATTACTCTAGTTTTCAGCAAAGCTCAGATGTGCATGATGAGACATTGTAAACAGTTCAAAGGTTTGAAATCCATGAGATATACCAAACAGTGTTGAATATGTTCTTGAAACCTGTAGCTGAGATTTTTACCTCTGCATTTATTTTTCAGGGTGTTAGCTATTGCAAGTGCTTGTCTTTTGTTGCTATACTTCTCACAGTTGCTTTGTATCTAAAAGCATCTTCAATAGTCTACAATAATAGTATAAATAAATGCTAAAAACCCCTAAACTAACAACAAAAAAAACCCACAAATATTTGTTTCATCTTTGAATCATGGTAGTTGCTGATCTATTATAAATAACAAAAAATAAATATTTGTGGTGAGAGTTTGTAAACATAAATGTTCTCTTTGAGCAACTATATATAAGGACAGAAAAATATTAGATCTTAAAATCTCACATTGATTGCTGGGTCAATGCTGCCTTGAAACTGTAAAATATGAACAAGCAGTCTTTGAACAGAATAAGATACTAGATACCTTTGACCAAATCTAGAACAAATTTCTACACAGCTACTCACTAAAAAGAACAAATAGAGGACAACCCTCAGATGATCAACCTTGTATCCACAAGGGTTTTCTCTGTACAGACAAAAAAACTGTATGTATATTGACCAAGTGGCCAATTTCAGAAATTCGTTGTAAATTTAAGAAAGTAAGCAACAGAAAAGGACAAGTTTCCAAAGAGAGTTACAATGAGCAGGAGGAAACTATGTAGAAAAATTTTTAGACAGGACATCAAAAAATATTTAATTTTGTAGAGATCTTCTAGACTGTAAAATAATCTGTAAGGGGAAATGGAATATAATCTATTGTTTACATAAAACTGAATGTGGTAGGGTGTTAATGAATGCAATAAATTAACAAGGTATGGTGGATAGTGGAAATCCGTAGAGAAAATGGAAGTTCCAGTTTTAGTTAACAATATTTTAAAATATTTTAAACCCCCAAAAAAAACGCTGTAGCTTTTTTAGTATGTACATTTACCATTACATATGTCTAACTCTTTTCTTTTTATGATGCCATGAAGACAGTATGAAATACATCCAGCTGAAGTGTGATTCAGGATAAAATGAATTACTAATGTTACTAGTTCATGAAGTTTCAGGAAGGCATAAAATCTGTGATTTCTCTGCATTTCCCATAGGAAAAGAAAACAAACAAACAAGGCATCAATTTTCAAACTCAAATTTTCAGCAAACACACTCAAAAGCATTTTGGAAGTTTATGGAATTTAACAACTTTTTTGTTTGGTCGTTCGGTTGTTTATTTTTTTAGCTGGAGTTTGAAACTGTTCTTTATGTAGCCCTTTTCTCTGGCTTTGCGCTCAAACTTCTGTGGTGAATGATGCCTGCACCCAAGGCTATATTCTTAAAATGGCAGGACGTGGCCTACGTGTTCAGCTGGAACCCCCTCTGCCCTCTGGAGTGGGGGTGGGGGGAAGGCTGGGCGCCACTTTGTCTGAGTAGACAATCTCCTGGGTCATTTGGGACAATGGCGCTCAGGCGACATGCCCATGCTGGCTTTGTTCAAAAGTCATGCGCACATTATATTTGGTGAAACATCAGTTCATTAGTCAATTGCTCTGTTTAACAAGGATGCTCACTGGACCAGTGTCTGTGCGGCAAATGTTAAATAGGGGTTGTTTTGGTAAAACTCGTGTTCCGTGTTCCGTGCCCGGTATCCGTGTTCGGTGCTCTGTGTTAATACCCGCGCCTGTTCCCGAGTACGTGCCCATGTTTGCCTCGTGCCTCTTGCCGCCGAGAGATCCGCCTTGCCCGGGACTCAAACCGGCAGCGTTCGAGTGCATTGCCGCAAATCGCCGCTTCGGCCCAAAGGACAGGCACCCCCCCAGCCGATCTCTGTAAGATCGTGGAAAGGATCGCCCCAGCCTCGCAGAGCTGCTGCTTTTGGCCGTATCCTACGACCGCAGCGACAAGGGTTTTACCCCGGAGTGGCAAGCTTGTTCACACAGCGCACTCGGCGAACTGACTTGCAAAGCCTCCGGGAATCACCGGTAATCTTCCAGGACCCTTTGTTCCGAGAGAAGCCGCTACCACGCGGCACAGCACCATGCGGTCGGCGCAATTTGTATCACGTTATTACAATACATCCGTGCTACGATTTCCGGGAATATAAAACAGTATCAAGAAAAGAACTTCGAGAACTTCTCTTCAGTTAGTGAGTAAACTGAACATTTCTTCATAGAGTTTCTGTGGCAGTCTGTGCAAACTTGACTGTTTGTGGGCTTGCGGATACCCGACAAGCACTCACCCCCCCGCTCTCTCTCTCTACCTCACTCCAATTTAGTTTCACTTTCTAAACATACAGATTTCCTCAACTATTTAAAGTGACTATATATATATACATTCTGCAGAATTGATTCTTTCCGACTGAATACTAGAACCTGTAAATACCAATTTTATATCACTTGTAATATAGTGTTAATAAATATTTATTAAACTTTTATAAATATCTCCGCCGCTTATTTTCGTCAAGAATTTACATTTCACAACAACTTCCTGTATTCCTCTGGGTCTTGAATTCAACATCAGTTTGCCCCAAAGAGAGTCTGGCAAGAGGAGAGGGCTTAAAATGAGTCCGCTGTGTCCCAAGTATTCCACTGGGGGAAATATGCTGAGAGGTTTTTTTCCTCTGTTCTGGTCTTTAATCCAGAAACATTTTGAATACATTTTGTCACACACAGTGTATTTTCTTTTTCATTTGTATCCATATGATATTTGAATGTCATACCCTAATCCACCCCAGCCCATTAGAACAAATTTTTAAGTGTCTGCAGATGTTTATTAGAGTCTTACTGCATGTGGCACTCACAAACCTGAGTGATAACAATTTGGACAATAGCCACTTGACCAGAAGGCAGATACTATTGGAGATAAAGCAAGCTAGGACCATCTTAGGTCCGTACAAGACTTGATGAGGCCTGAAATCCTGCACTCTCAGGTCCTTGACAGTCTCTGTGTTTTTCTCCTCAGCTAAACATATGATGCAATATTTTCTTCAACAACCTTGCTTCAGTACTAAATCTGTATAATTTGATTATCTAATATTACCCTCAAATGAATGGAGGACAAATTTCTCAGAGACATCTCAATGTATATGTATTTCACACAATTAACAATGGCAGCACTCCAGAAGGTTAGGGAAAATGAAGAAAGTGAAATCATTAAGATGTTTCTGCTCATTTCCAAACAGATTCGGGTCTGGTGGTGTTTTCAGTCTGTCATTTGTATTAGTGAAACTATCTGGGTCCATTTACTCTCAGTAAGTTATTTTTATCTACTTTCTTAGTCTCCTTTGACACACCTGAAAGGTGTGGGCATGGGTATCTTCTTTCATTTCATCAATGGAGATCAATTTAATCCCTCTAAAATGAGCCTGAAACACTCCTGTTTAACACATCTTTCCACTTGAAGCTCCAAAAATTGTCACAGTCAGAGTTAACATCTGCTGCATCTTTTTTCATCTCATTCATCTCATTCACAGCAAGAGAACGACAAAGCAGTTTTAGTTGTTTTAAAATCCTCTCCAAATGGAAGTTTGTGTCTGTGTAACCTCTTAAATTAAGAAGTCAGGCAATAGCATTTCTGTAAGTCAGTGATGACTTTAAAAGATCATTAAAGGAAAATTTTAGTGGAAGATTCTTTTAATGGCACTGGCTTTGGAAAGGAGGTCTACCTACCTATTAATGTTGTAAAGAAATACAACCTGCAGAAGAGTTCCTAACCACACTTCTTATGTATCTCTGTGCACAAAATAATTTTCATTCTCCTCTTGGCACAGCAACAAAACAGACAGATTGATAGGAAAACGGGTTTCCTGGATTACTGTTAAAGATGTTCCTTTGATTTGTGCAGAGTAGCATGAAGCCAACATACGATAAGTAATATCACAACAAAGGAGAAACAAAGGGCAATTTAAATGTGCTTCCCTTGGAGCTCTCATGGAATTGGTCTTTGTGGATTTTCACATTACATTTTAATTTCCTTAAAATATTTTTATAATTGAAAGCAAAAGTGAAGAAAAGAGAAAGGAGTCAACACAGGTATAGTCTGGCCTAAAGCATAGAACGGTTCTGCAATTATTTTTTTCTGCCCTGGAGTGTTTTTTTCCTTATATGAAAATGATGGTTGTTTCTTTTGATTTGATAACTAATTGTGACACAGAAAGGTACAAGTCCATCTCAGGACAAATCAGGTGTTTAGTCCTTAGAGCATTAGACAACTGGGCTCTCTGTACTGCCAGCTGTGGGAGATTGGTGTCTCTGGAAGGCAGTTCCAGAGGCATATATAATTGGCATTTGAGAGGGAGATCTTCAGAAAATGGTTAATCTTGCATATATTTCTTCATTAACTATGGAGAGTCTAAGGGAATAATTTTAATTAGACACTTAAAGACAGATAAAAGTAGAAGTGAATCACACCCCTTATTACTGTACAATATAGGCCTTCATCACCTGCAAAGATTGTATTCTGCTTTCACATAAGGGCACGTTGATAACTGGCCTTTGTATGGCAACTTTTCCAGAAGATTAATCTATACTGAGGATTTGTCCATTTGAACGCACTATGACTTTTCAATTAATTCCATTATTACAGAATTTGCAGCTCTGATAAGGTTACAAGTACAGGGTCATTCTGATTAAATCTCAGTGTTCAGAATAAATTTTGCCTTACAATTTGCAAGGTTTTTTTTCAGGTATTTTCGGTCTTGTGTTCTCACCTCTGAGTCAAAATGCTTTCCCTCACAGCATTCAAGAGGGAAGAATTTATTATGAGTGCACAATCCAGGTTCCCCATTCAGTGAGTAAGGACATAAGAAAGTACTCGGAAAATGGCACAGGTAAGAGACTTCTCTGAACTGCTTAGATTGCAAAATTCTGAATTGTTTTTCTTGACCAGTCTACTAAAAATCTTAGCCAACAGAGAACATGCACCAGTGAAGTCAATGACAAAACCTGAAATAGAAAAAAACTGAAACCACAAAAACAACTACTGTTCATCAGTCTTTGTTTAAGCTGCCATTTACTTATTAGCAATTGGGTCTTTCTATTTAGGAAAATAAGATAAAACAAATCTCTTTTTCTGAATTTGAGATACTGGGTTCTTTTGAAGACGTCTCTGAGTTTCTGAACAAGTAAGAGTCTTTGTTCACATAGAAACCACTTTCATTCTTAGACAGGAGTCATACATCTATTTCTAGAAGCGAGAAAGGTATTTTACTTTGCGTAATTACTTATGGATCTGGATCTATGATTGTTCTGTAATGCTTAACTCGAAATTAATTTCTTGCCAGGCAAACCAGTTTGTTCATTGAACCAACCTCCCAACCTGTAGGAGATTGCCCAGAGTCAGGACACAGACTCAATATGAGTTAAAGTCCTACTCAGCCAGAGTCAAGACGCAGGCCCAATATGACTTAAGAATCTTGCTTATTTATTATTATAAGACACAGGCTTTTGTAGTATTATGTGCTGTCCACGCAGATAACATTAACCTGCAGGAGGCAGGTATAGCTGAAGTGCGAACGGGATTAAGAGAGGAAGGCACTCACCCCATCAGAGCCCCGCAGACAAGACAAGACGGACACACAGATGCAGGTTGCTGGACAAGCGGCGACACCACAGCCCAGCCCACCTGGCCTGGCCCTGGCATGGCCTCGCTGCCAGCCTCCAGCGGCTGGAGTCTAGCCAAGGGCAGGACAGCGCCGACCCACCGCCGCTGCCACGGGCAAGGGACCCAGGGGCTCCCTGAGGCGAGAGAACTGCGCTGCAGCCCACCCCTGAGGTGTGCAGCCCCGCAGGAGAAGCCCCCCAGCCTGCATCATAGCAATCCACCTCGGCCCGGACCTGTACTTCGACCCCTATTAAGGTGAGCCACCAGGAACATAACGGGACAGAATCTAACAAAGGAAAAGGATTTGGTCATTGTAACTTGGGAAATGCTCTTAAAGCACAGAGGTATAAAAGCTAGTGACTATGACTTAAAGAGGCTGCTTCTATGGGGGAAGCAGTAAGGAATTTCTTTTGCAGCTCCACCTTCAGTGTTGCTGCACGGTAGAAGCTGGCTAATTATTTATGGTATGCCTTAACGAAAGGAGACAAAGAACTCAAGCAAGAGCAAGGTAAAAGGAGGAATTTAAAATGCAGCTAAAACAAAAGGGAATTGAGCTGAGTGTGGGGGAGATAACTAAAGCAGTGGATGACATACCAGCAGTCTCCGCGCCCCCCGCCCCTAGCTGCCCAGCTGCTCCATCGGTGCCAGAGGAAAAGGGTGCTGGAGAGTAGAAAATCCTTTTCCTAATGAGCAGCTTAAAATCCCTATGAAGTGGAAAAGTCCCCGAGACTTGGTTCAATTGTCATTGGTCTACCGTAACGATCCTCAACAGCAGCAGTAATTTTCCTCCTCCACCATTTGACAGTGAGGAAGAAGGTGAGACGGAGATCTCACCCCGGGCTGTGAGGTCGCAAAAGACTGTGGGAGGAGGAGAATGTCGACTTTTACCTCTCTGTGGTCTAACTGTAACCCCTCCATCACCGTCGAGACTTTGGCAGCTGGTTCATCAGAAAGCTGCTTCGGGGGTGACTTGGCCACGTACAATTACCACTCCAGTGCAGATTCATTCCCTTATGAGTGTTTCTGATAACTCTAGTGAGCCCATGACTTTCCCTGTGGAAAAAGCAGCTCTGGTCAGCAGCTTAATCAACAGTTTGGGCTCGAAAGTTGTACAGGACTTGCACACAAGAAAGTAAACTGTTTTGAATACTTTTAGAGATATTGTTAAAGAGCAGTGGAGAAGCATGGCTGTGGAGCAGAAATCTGTCCTAGAGGCCTTTCAGCTTCAGCGGATGCTCTTTTCAGCAACCAAGCACCACCTTTCTAACATGACCCAGGAATCTGGGATAAAATCAGAGCTAAGTTTTGGGACTGTGCTAAGAAGGAAGATAAGATCAGAGAGATTAAAGGAGTGCCCGACACTGGGGTTGCCTTAGAAAAGCAAATGAGAAACATTGATTGCCAAAGAGTTTTGTGTGCCTTGGGAAATCCTGCTGTGAATGAGGTGCTAACAGCTTGCACACATAAACATTCAGAGACTTTGGCATGGAAGTTTTTTGTAGTTTAAGAGGAGTTCTTGAGGATGTCCCCCCTGCCTTGTGCAAACATCAAATTTCCAGAAGCAGTAAAGAACGAATCTGCCTCTGCAGACCTGGAGGGAAGCTATCCCACTGCTCCCAAGAGACCCTCAGAGGAGAGCTGGGCTGTCCTCCCTCCGGAGCCAGCCCCAGCAGAGGGGAGCCCCTCTGAGAGTAGTGAAAGCATCTCCCTTGTCACTCAGATTGCAAACTACACCAAATTCCTCAAAAACTGCTCATCCTTCTGCAATTGCACAGCAGTCAACAGCATCCTCAGAGCCAGCAGAGCTACAGAGCTCAAAGAGGTGGAGAGCAGAGCGCAGGGCAGGACAGAGACTCTGAAAGAGGAAGGACCAACGGATCTCCGAGTCTCTGAGCTGAACTCGGATATGGGAAGTCCACCTTCTCCAACAATGGCAAGAAAGGTTCCAGCATTAACATCTGTGAGGACTCAGCTGCAGCTGCCCACAGAGGTGAATTGGTGGCAGCAGTGGCTTCAGGCACTTACATGAGAGCATTTCTGTCCTGCAAAGCCCACAAGGATTGAGCTGCAACTCAAAGATAGCTGTTTTTTCAAACTTTTTACAGATTTGTAGTTAGCAGCAATTAAAGGAATTCTACAGAGTCAAAAAAAAAAAAAAAGAAAAAAAAAGTGCCTCCCCCCCCTCCTTCCCCCTCCTGCCCTCCCTCTCTCCTTTCTCCCCACCCTCTCTCTCACCTCCTTCCCCCCCTCCTTCTCCTTCCTTCTCCTTCCTTATCTCACTCCCTTGTTTTGCAGCTGTTGAAGGTCTGCAGAAACCTGTGTTCTGATTTTAAAGTAACAGTGTTCACTTTTCTTAAGAAAGGTATCTTGCCATTTTATGCGAACTTGATATATATGAATTGTTTTTATCATTATTTCTGATTGTAAGGCATTTGGGAAATTTATTATTTTAGTGTTTGCAATTGTTGTGTTTTTTTTTTTACAATAAGCATGATGATTATTGACTACCCAAAAAACAAACTTGGTACTTTGGTAATAAGGTATATTAAGTGTTATAGAAAATGAAGTTTGCTTATAAGTTTTTAGTTATTAAGTTAAAATATTTTTCCTAATCAGTAACCATAACATCGTATAAGTGCTACTGGGTTTATAAATTTATAGGTTAAGGTTTTTGTTTTCTTTTTTCTGGTTTGAACCTTCCTTTTTTTTGAGTCTGCTGGCAAATTTCAAAAGAGCTCTATATATATGGCAATTAAGTTTTCATTTTGAAAAGCGCGCATTTTCTCCTTTTTTGTTGTTTTCTTGCACATTACATTGATGGTTTAATTCTCACGTAATTTTTTAAGTTTTTAGGACCTTTTTGATATTAAGATGGGCATAAGACTTTATTTTAGGAACATTATAGAGTGTTGTTTTGGTTTTTGCATTTATAAAGGTTTCAAGATAAGGTTATAAAAATATGAAAAGCGACAAAAAAAAATATTCTTTCCCCCTTCTTTGATACAGAGGTTTACCCTAGGGAAAACTCAGGGCTAGGAAAGGGATTCATCTTTTCCCACCTACAGGTTTTCCTGATGCCAGCATGGCTAGGCCCAGTGCAAGACCCAAAGGATGGGACAAACAGCAGCGCCCGTGAAGCTGACGATCAGCTGACCACTGAGTCTAACCACAGTGCCTGTTTAACTGAGATCAGAAGTGTCGATCTGAAGCTGACTGCATGAGTGTGCCCAGAGGAAACATCTCATTCGGGACTGAATGCCTCAATGCCTTAATGTCATGTAATTAGGGAATATGTTTATGTGCATTTATATGTTAAGTCACTAAAATGCTATAGTTAAACAATGCATACCCAGGAACAGACAAATGGCCCAGCCTACCTATCTGGTAAAGTTAATTCGTTATTGCAATTGTGGACTATCACTCATGTTCCCAGTATTCCCCGTTCCCCTACATGGCACACTGAAGCAACTTTTGCAAAAACAAAGAGGGGGAATGGCAGGAGATTCTCCAGAGGCCCGGTTAAACAAAGCTATGTATGTTTTAAACCTTCTGCAACTCTCGAATGATCCCCAGGAAACACCAATGATATATCATTTCAATTCTTTGACCACCACCAGTGTAGTGCCATCAGGTGTCAAAGTAAAAATTTGGGATCTAGAAACAGGTCAATGGTCTGATCCCTGTGAATTAATAACCTGGGGTGAAGGATATGTTTGTGTCTCAACAGGTTTTGGACGACATAGGGTCCCAGCAAGATGGGTTCGACCGGTGCCTTCATCATCCTTTGGATGCTGACTGCAACAGTGGCCTTGCAAATCCCAAAGCAGCTAAACACATCAAATTTAGGAAGACTAACTTGCTGGGTAGTCAAGCAGGTGAACACCACTAGTATGGGTGTGATGAACTTGAAGGATTGTGTTGTATGGATCTGCAAAATCGCTCTAAATTTATTCATAAAAAAATTCAGCAATTAATTGCCCACTCTCAAAAGGTAAAACAACAGATATAGATGCTTGGCTGAGCCTGAGCATTTGGCTGAAAGGGTTAGTGCAGACTAGACTCTTAATATTAGCAATAGTGTTAATTGGTTTGCTATGCCTTAGTTGTGCTTTGTTGTGTATAAAATGTTTATTATTTCACATTACCGATTAGGCTTGGCTTGTGCAAAAAAGGAGACAGGTGAATTGTACAGAAATGGCCAGAACATAAAAGGCCATGAGATGCACAATCCAAGCTATTCTAACTATAAGCAGGCTGACTTGTCCTTGAGAGGCTGGTAAGAGAAAGCTTGGCAGAGCAGTAAACAGGAGATGAAGCCAGGTCACGTCTCACCTCCTGTATTGGGACCTGTAGGAGATTGTTCAGAGTCAGGACACGGACTCAATATGAGTTAAAGTCCTGCTCAGCCAGAGTCAAGACACAAGCCCAATATGAGTTCAGAATCTTGTTCATTTATTATTATAAGACACAGGCTTTTATAGTATTATGTGCTGTCCACGCGGATAACATTAACCTGCAATTGGCTAACATACATTGTTCACGCGCCTGTTACCGTACGCTGATTGGAATATGGTATCGGCAATGTTTTTCTGCCTTGTAGTTCCAACACCTGGCTTCAATGACCTGTAAATAGTTTTCTGTCTTCTCTGATCATATTCTGAAATCTCAGCTGTTATATAAGTCTGAACGACTCTTTGAGACCTGAACTTAATTCTGGATTCAGGAAAACTTCAGCACTTTTATCAAAATAATTGTTTTCATACAAACACAAACCCCAATTTTTGAAAATTATGAATGGATATGTCTTACTTTTCTGTCTATCTATTTTACTCAATTTGCAGAGTCTGTAATAAGCAAGGCTATAAATCTGAGCAGGTTGAATCTTAGCAGGATGCCTTTAGTCATACATTCAACTTAGGGTCTGTGTCTGTACGGTTCTTTGCTGAACACAGATTCACAAATGGCAAATTTGTGACAGTCATGGAAGATTCTGAAGCCATGGTCAAAAAAGTTGCCTAGGGCTTACATTCCTGAAAATGTTCTTACTTAGATATAATGATGCATGAAATCTTTGGTGTACAAAGACAGGATGACAGTTGTGTATATCTTCAGATTTGTCTTACAAGCTGGTTGACATTCTTACTTTCCAGTCAAGACAAAGTACCACAGGATTTAATTTTGTTGTTTCCTGTAATCTGTGCACTACCACATACCCTGCTCCCAGCCCAAAACAAAACAAAGCAAACCCCAAAAACCCCAAACAAACAAAGAAAAAAAAAAAGAAATTAGTGATAATCAAATACCCCAGAAATTATTTGAATAATTCTGAACAGGTTTGGTGTAAATTAGGTTTTTATAAGCACCTAGTGGGATATTTTTTCCAGGATGGCTATAACATTTATAATGCTAGACAGAAAACTTCATCTTCTAAAAAAAAAAATTAAAGTGCATGTACATTCCTCCAATGAGACCTGTTGTCTTCATGAACATTCTTGTGAGGTGTTACACAAAAGTCTGTTCTGTACAAACTAACTACTTTGGCTTGACATCAGGTATCTTGCTTTAAGCTTTTGCACTGCTCTGTTAGTTTCAGCTAATTTACACTGTGCACATAGTTACATGGTAGCATCTGTTGTGAAGGGGAATTATTAATTAGCCTTACAATAATAATAAAGGATATAGCAAACAGGTATTAATAAAATATTAGTAACCCTTTATTAATGAAAATTGCCAAAACTTGTTAAATAGCATTGTTGTACGGTTGGAATATATATTTACAATGGGAATATACTGTCTCTGGGCAAGATACTGTGGTGGTTTGAGCTCTGACTGGAATTCAGGAGCTTGAATGATAACAGATTGAGATTCCCCCACTGTCCCTCTCCCTTTCTACTGGCAAGGTGGAGAGAGAGGAAAAGGAAAAAAAAAAAGTGTAGGGGAGAGGAGAAGTAAATTTGTGAAAGAAATAATCTGAAATCAGTTTGGAAGCAGGAGAAGTGAATTTTCTTTTTTTACAAAAAGGAAAAAAACAAAAAAAAGTATATATACATATACAGCAGTAACAGGGAGGGTTCACAGAGATGAGGGATAAGGGTAAGTGGGAAAATATACAAAACCAAGCCTGGGTGGCCTTATGTTCCCCTGGATGTAAGTGGATTCAGCTGGAAGAAGGTTGGCCCCATCCATGTGGTCAAGCGCAGGGGGCAGGAGAAGTGATCTTTTCAAGCGGAGGAGGCAGGAAAAAAGAGCGAGCAGCAAGATGTCCTCCCTTTTTGTAGGCTTGCTGGACAAGAAGGGGGAGTGGAATAGACCACTTTCGAGTCAGGGGACTCCCAGCAGGGGAGGGGCCAAGTCATAAAATCATAGAATCAGTCAGGGTTGGAAGGGACTACAAGGATCATCTAGTTCCAACCCCGCTGCCACGGGCAGGGACACCTCACACTAGATCAGGCTGGCCAGAGCCTCATCCAGCCTGGCCTTAAACACCTCCAGGGATGGGGCCTCAACCACCTCCCTGGACAATCCGTTCCAGGCTCTCATGGTGAAGAACTTCTTCCTCACATCCAGTCTGAATCTCCCCACTTCCATCTTGATTCCATTCCCCCTAGTCCTATCACTACCTGATAGCCTAAAAAGTCCCTTCTCAGCTTTCTTGTAGGCCCCCTTCAGATATTGAAAGGCCACAATAAGGTCACCTTGGAGCGTTTTTTCTCCAGACTGAACAGCCCCAACTCTTTCAGTCTGTCCTCATAGGAAAGGTGCTCCAGCCCTCTGATCATCCTGGTGGCCCCCCTCTGGACACCTTCCAGCATGTCCAGATCCCTCTTGTAATAAGGGCTGCAGAACTGGATGCAGTACTCCAGGTGGGGCCTCACCAGAGCTGAGTAGAGGGAGAGAATCACCTCCCTTGACCTGCTGGCCACACTTCCCTTGATGCAGCCCAGGATCTGGTTGGCTTTCTGGGCTGCAAGTGCACATTGACAGCTCATGTTGAGCTTCTTCTCCACCAGCACCCCCAAGTCCCTCTCCTCAGGGCTGCTTTCCAGCCAGTCACTGCCCAGCCTGTATTTGTGCTTGGGATTGCCTCGACCCACATGCAGGACCTTGCACTTGGTCTTGTTGAACCTCATGAGGTTGGCTTGTGCCCACTTCTCCAGCCTGTCAAGGTCTGTCTGGATGCCTTCCCTTCCCTCCAGCATACCTGCTGTACCACACAGCTTGGTGTCGTCAGCAAACTTGCTGAGGGTGCACTCAATGCCACTGTCCATGTCACCAACAAAGATGTTGAACAAGACTGGTCCCAGGACCAGTCCCTGAGGGACTCCACTTGTCACTGGCCTCCACTGGGACATGGAGCCATTGACAGCCACTCTTTGGGTGCAGCCATCAAGCCAGTTCTTTATCCATCTTGTGGTCCACCCATCAAACCCATATGTCACCAGTTTGGAGAGCAGGATGTGGTGTGGGACAGTGTCGAAGGCTTTGCTCAGGTCCAGGTAAATGACATCAGTTTCTCGCCCCTCATCTATTAATGTTGTGACCTTGTCATAGAAGTCCCCCCCCCCCCCCAGATTAAGTTTCTTTTGTCTACCTGGGGGCTGGATTCTTTCAGCCCCATCTAGGATGGATGTAACCCAGCACAGACACAAAAAATTACATGCAAACGAGGAGGCAATAACTTTGAAAGAGAAAGTCTGAAGAGCAGATAGCACTCAATTACAGCAGGGAGAGGCTTGATAAGAACCTTTAAACCCAAAGGGCAATCAGCTAATTACTCACAGCTGGTTTCACCAACAAGGGGGCTGCTGCTGCTGTTGTGTTAGCTTTGGGGCACTCTTGTACAGAGCTGGCATGGCAATTTGCTGGCAAGAAGAGTTTACCACATGGTCTGAGGCTCATCTGGCTTCGGCAGATGACAGGCAGTTAATGATGGTTCTCACAAAAGGCACTTGCTTGGTTCCTGGGTAAACTGAGGCACGACACAATTCTAATGGCCAGAGGAAGCAGGATTGACAGATCCAGCTTCTAGACTCATGGCTTCACTGGCTTGCTGCGTATGGCTTGTGGCTTTATTCCAGGTTCTGAATCAGGCACTCGAGCAGGACAAGGTAACTCAAGGCATCTTCATACAAGACGGGTTCAAGTAGGCTTGAAAGCAGTGCAAGGCTTAAGCAAGGCTTAAAGCAAAGTTTGGAGCAAGGTTTGAGTGAGGTTTGATCAAGGCAAAGGTGACTACCAGGTCAACCTCTATACACATATATATATATATATAGTGATCGATTGTTCCAACGGGGCACTGAAGCTAACGTGTATCTGCCTAGTGGAAAGGCGTTCTGCCAGACTATAGTCATAAAAGGCAGAAACAAAGACCTTGTTTCTGGTGGAACAGTGGTCAGCTTATGTGCTCTCACCCCAGATAAACAACTTGTTTACCACACAGGCAGGAGTTCTGTCCCCTTTGTTCTTTTTCCTGTATTGCCCTGTCTTTCTGCAGGAAGGAGGGGAGAGAAAGGGACCTTGTCTAGAAATCTTAAGACCTGTCTGAGTTTGTACTGAGCCATGTCAAGGCCCTACCACAACAGCATCAAATGTAATGTTGTGTCATTTTGTTTGCATATTAGAGTACAATTAACTACTTCCTAATATGAACCCAGATCAAGGTATCTTCTTCTGAATCCTCATTATTTGTAGACTAGCTTATTATCCCCGTCATAACAAATACTAATCCATTGTTTCTTCTTATTGTTATTCAACGATATCAACCCAACTTATTATAACTCATACAGTTCTCTGCAAAAATTACAAAAAACTATACCCCGTAGTATGCTGTGTATTTTCAGCATCTTACAAAACCACTGTCTGCAAAATGTAGTCATAAAAAAATCATCAACATAAATTCTAGAAAATAATCTTTTTTAGATAGAGAAATGGAGGCAGACAAACAAGGTAAAATTTGGTGAAATATGAATCACAGCCAGAATTATCCCATAATTATTACACTTTTAACATAAAGTCATCTGATTCATGATTTGCTCCTTTATTCCAGCAATTCTCATCTGCAGATATAGATTCATGCAAGAAATTAAGGAGGAATAATTGATGCATAGAATTAGTCATTACATTATTATTTAAACTTCCTTTACTTTACTTTTTTTTGTCCCCCCTTGGGAAGGACAATATTCACAGATTTTAAAACAACAGCAAAGGACCAAATGAAGCAACAGGATTCAAATACTGACAAGTATACAGTTGGCACTTCAATAGATCTAATATTACTACTTAAGAAAAACAGAACTTAAGGGACTCCATTCTGCTTTCACTTATGTCAGTAAATCTAGAGTAACTTCACTGCAACTGCTATAGTTAATAGTTATTCCTGATTTACACTTATGAAGCTGAAAGAAAATGGGGCTTTAATTGATCAGAGAAACCTGTCTCTGTGGCTTTTTTTCCAGCAGTCATCTTGCTGTAGTAATTTCAAGAAAAAAATAAATAATAAGATTCAAGCCTCACATAAGCAGTTAAGGAAATTACATATCAAATAGTTCCAAAAATCCTGGAGAACTGCAAGCAGAAGTCTTCCGTTACAGATATTCTTTTTGTAGATTTAAATGATTCAATTGTTGAATAAATCCCCTCTGTTCTATTTATTCAAACATTTTCAACTTCCATTTCCCAGCAGCCATGCCAACAGTCATAGGGAATAAAGGATCTTTTTTGATCATTGAGAAAAGTGATGTGAAAATAAGTTACATACCCAAGGTTCTGCACGTTGCATAGGAAAGTTATATATAATACTGTGTCGGTGTGAGCTGAAATTCCCCCCCCACCAACAATAACCAGGCTAGCTCAGTCTGGAAGCAAATGAAAAGCTGTATTTACAAGCAGATGAAATGCAATGAATATGTACAAATATACAAAATTCACAACATTTACAAATATATACAATCAACAGAAAAACACAACCAATCTCCCTTTGCTTCCCCCCAAGGGGACCCTCCCAAAGGGGGCCTCCCTCTCCCAGGAGCTTCCCCCCCCCGACCCCCCTGGACAGAGAAGCAGAGTTTAGTTAGAGCAGAAAGTTGTTAACTTAGCTGCCAAGGTCAGTGTGTTATCTTCAGCCAGAAGAGAAGAAGAAACAGCAGCCAGACAGCCCAGCAACTGCCCCCACTGCCGAACGCAGAATGTGCAGAATGCCTACTTTGTTTTGGGTAATAGTTCTTAAACATTTCTATCTATCCAATGGAAGTGTTTAGAACAATCGTTATTTTGCTTTCTTACACCCAATAGTGACTTATTTACATTCTTTCACTTTCTCTGTTCTGAACTTTGCAAGGAAAAATTAAAAAGACAGTTTCAAACCACCACAGTCCACCCCTTCTAAACAATTCCATTGGCTGCTACTATCATTTATCTAATCTAAAATAATATCTACAACAATAGGTGAATAAAGACCATAGTCCATTCCGGCTATCTCAGATGTAGATGATTCAAGAGTCAAATCACAGGAAAAAACAGCAAACAATTTGTTTCCTCGCAGATGGAGCGAAGAAAGGAACAGGGACTCTCAGGTGACTCAGGACTCTCAGGGTTCGGGCACAGTAGATCTCATGGACTCTCCTCTTGGGCGCGATGCTGTATCTGCGCAACACTCTGAATTTAACCTCTTTCAGCCAAAGTTAGATTTCTTTGTGGATGTGATGGTTTGAAACTGTCTTTTTAATTTTTCCTTGCAAAGTTCAAAACAGAGAAAGTGAAAGAATGTAAATAAGTCACTATTGGGTGTAAGAAAGCAAAATAACGATTGTTCTAAACACTTCCATTGGATAGATAGAAATGTTTAAGAACTATTACCCAAAACAAAGTAGGCACTCTGCACATTCTGCGTTCGGCAGTGGGGGCAGTTGCTGGGCTGTCTGGCTGCTGTTTCTTCTTCTCTTCTGGCTGAAGATAACACGTACTGACCTTGGCAGCTAAGTTAACAACTTTCTGCTTAACTAACTCTGCTTCTCTGTCCAGGGGGGTCTGGGGGGGAAGCTCCTGGGAGAGGGAGGCCCCTTTGGGAGGGTCCCCTTGGGGGGAAGCAAAGGGAGATCGATTGTGCTTTTTCTGTTGATTGTATATATTTGTGAATGTTGTGAATTTTGTATATTTGTACATATTCATTGCATTTCACTGTAGATTTTAGACTCTGCTTGTAAATACAGCTTTTCATTTGCTTCCAGACTGAGCTAGCCTGGTTATTGTTGGTGGGGGGGGAATTTCAGCTCACACCGACACACTTTTTATTTTTTGGCGCTCCAACTCGGGGCTCGATTGCTTGTTTGATTTATTTCTGCTCAGATTAGGAAGCAAAATGAAGCTGTTTTGGATTTTGAGTAATTTTATTTCCTCTGTTATCAGTGTGATTGTCTACAGATGGGCTGTTTCCTGCATGATAGACAAGATTGTGAGATATGTGGCATATAAGTCGTTTCTTTGGGTTAAGAACAAGTTACTGAATGTTGGTGAATTCTGTTATGGTCTTATTGGGCTAAGAAGCTATGGTAACTCAACTATGGATCTGCTAGCAGACACATATGAGTTTGTTACTCCTCTTACAACTACAGAGGGTCTTTGGAACCAGTGGTACCCTAGATATCTTGTGCTAGCCTTAATCTTAATTTTGTTGCTTCTTGGAATAATCATATGGCTACTGATAGCACTGTATCAAGAAAGACATAAGGCTACTTGCTCTTCCAACTCTGCTGTGAATGTGAAAACCAAGCCAGTAAATTTGGTTGCCACTATCACCAGAAAGCGCAAAGGAGCTGCAGGAGGAGATGCAGATGCTGCAGGAGATGGTGCAGATGGAGATGAGGGTCCTTCTACTCAGGGTCCCTCTGTTAAGAAAGATCCTTCTGATGAGGAAGAGAGGGTTAGCCTTAAAACTCTGGTAGACCTCTTGAGACCCCACATGGATGATGGAAATGTAGGTCAGGATGTAGACCCTAGTAGATTAGCAACTGCTGGTAGTGCCTCTGAACTCAAAGAAATTCAACGGAGGATTAAAATAGGATTATGGGGACAGCGACCTCAGGATGATGATGATGATGAGGATGAGGATGACATACAGTCAGCTAATGCACCCAGACAGGAAATTAGACATGTGAGGAAGGATTACATCAGAGGAGATAATGAGCCAGTCCTGTCTTGGCTAGCCAGGTGTTTTGATATGGGAGCCCCAGCATTGGTGGTAGGTGACAAGTCGGCCTCTCAGTTGGGGATGCTCTCAAAGGATACAGGCATAGACAGGCATCTAGGCAAGTGCATTGGTAAAGTTTCTCTGTGGGCACGCCTCCTACTGGCAGTCTCGCTGAGGTACCCCAGCAGAGATGATTTACCATGGAACCCTAAGCCTTGGACCACAATAGCTGAGGGAATCAAGCGTCTGAGAGAGTTTGCTGTGAGAGAAGTAATGTATGGAGATCATAAGACTCTGAATCCTGATGAAATTCCTGTTGGAACAGGCCTTGCCAAAAAGCTCATTAAGCTTGCTCCTCCTAATTATGCTACTATTCTGGCAAGCAGGATTGTGGCAAGAAATTATGGTGGAGCACCTCCTACTGTTGGCCATTTCACTGACCAAATGAGGCAGTTGGAGGATAGTCTTGCACGTACTTCTTTGGTTTCAGCCATTGAAACTCTGTCTGGAAAGATGGAGAATTGCATGAAAGAGCTGAAGGAGGAACTTAAAACCTCCATATCCAACTTGATGAAGGGGGATGATTCTGATTCCTCTTCCTCCAGATGGATACAAGTTTCAGCTGTTAGGAACAGACGTGCTCCAAGGAGGCCATTCCAGAATAGGTCCAAACCAAAACAGACAGCAGAGGCAATCACGTGGCAGTATCTGGATAACTCTGCGTGATCAGTTTGGTGAGAACATGAACAGATGGGATGGTCAACCAACTTCTGATCTTTTCAAGAGGTTACGGGAGCTGCAGAGGGGCAGATCCCGAGGTAGCAATACCAGGAGGGTAGCTGTCACTTCCTCAGTTTCCCAGAACAACTCTGATAGCTCCAACAGTGATCCTAATTCTGGTGCTGGACGTTGTGCCAGCTGTACATGAGGAGGTAATCCCCACCATTAGGGGTGCCCTGCCTTCCGCCAGGGGGAGGTAAGGGATAATGGAGATAACAGAATCTATTGGGATGTGTACATCCAGTGGCCTGGCACTTCAAAATTTCAGAAGTACAGGGCCTTGGTTGACACAGGAGCTCAGTGCACCATCATACCATCAAATTATCAAGGGGGAGAATCTATAACTATTCGGGGAGTCACTGGTGGATCTCAAGAGTTGTTTAAGATAGAGGCTGATATAAGTTTAACTGGAAAGCAGTGGAAGAAACATACTATTGTAACAGGTCCTAATGCACCTTGTATTTTGGGAATTGACTTTCTGAGAGAAGGGCGTTTTAAAGACCCTAAGGGTTACAAATGGGCTTTTGGAATAGCAACTGTAGAAATTGATGGAGGAAAATTGAAGTTGTCCATTAGACCTGAGCTTTCAGATGAATCTGCAGTTGTGGGACAACATGAGATAGAGGATGTAAAGCTGCCGGTTGCTTCTCAAACTGTGCATCACAGACAATACAGAACCAACCGTGACTCTTTGGTGCCCATTCAAAACTTGATTCGTCAGTTGGAGAGTCAGAAGGTCATCAGCAAAACTCATTCACCTTTCAACAGTCCAATCTGGCCTGTGAGAAAGCAGAATGGAGAGTGGCGTCTGACAGTTGATTTCCGTGCCTTGAATGAAGTAACTCCACCCATGAGTGCAGCTGTACCAGACATGATGGAACTCCAATATGAGCTGGAATCCAAGCAGGCCAAATGGTATGCTACCATAGACATTGCTAATGCTTTCTTCTCTATTCCCATAGCAGAGGAATGCAGGCCTCAGTTTGCTTTCACCTGGAGAGGCATTCAGTACACATTCAATCGTTTGCCCCAGGGGTGGATTCACAGTTCAACCATCTGCCATGCAGTGATCCATGATGCTTTGGAGAAAGGTGGAGCTCCAGAACACATTCAGTTCATCGATGACATCATCGTCTGGGGTGAGACTGCTGAAGAAGTCTTCGAGAAAGGTAACAAAATCCTTGACATTCTCTTGCAAGCTGGTTTCGCTATCAAGCGAGACAAGGTGAAAGGACCTGCCAGAGAAATCCAGTTTCTGGGAGTGCGGTGGCAAGACGGTCGCCGTCACATCCCAATGGATGTGATAAACAGAGTCTCCACCATGGCAAATCCCACCAACAAGAAAGAAACTCTGCGTTTCTTAGGCATAGTGGGATTTTGGAGACTGCACATTCCTGGATACAGTCAGATTGTGAAACCTCTCTATGATGTGACTCGAAAGAGAAACAGTTTCCAATGGGGTCCTGAGCAACAAGCAGCCTTTGACCAGATCAAGCGAGAGGTAGTCCAAGCGATGGGTCTGGGACCTGTCCGAACTGGTCCAGACATTAAGAACATTCTGTACACGGCCGCGAGTGACAATGGTCCAACCTGGTGCTTATGGCAAAGAGCTCCAGGGGAGACACGAGGACGTCCTCTTGGTTTCTGGGGTCGTGGCTACAGAGGCTCAGAGGCAAACTACACTCCAACAGAGAAAGAGATTTTAGCTGCTTATGAAGGAGTGAAAGCTGCTTCTGAAGTGATCGGAACTGAGTCACAACTTCTTCTAGCTCCTAGATTGCCAGTTCTGAATTGGATGTTCAAAGGCAAAGGTTCTTCACCACATCATGCAACAGATGCTACCTGGTCTAAGTGGATGGCTCTGATAACACAGAGAGCTCGAATGGGAAATCTCGAAAGGCCTGGTTTGGTGGAGGTGATCACAAACTGGCCAGAAGGCACAAGCTGTGCAAAACCTCCAGAGGAGAGAGTAACTCGTGCTGAGGAAGCTCCTCCTTACAGTGATCTGTCTGATGATGAAAAGAGATATGCTTTGTTCACAGACGGTTCCTGTCGTCTTGTTGGGAACAAGCGGAGATGGAAATCTGCAGTGTGGAGCCCAACGCGCAGAGTTGCAGAAGCGAGAGATGGAGAAGGAGAATCCAGTCAATTCGCAGAGGTAAAAGCTGTCCAGCTAGCTCTTAACATAGCTGAACGTGAGAGATGGCCAAAGCTTTATCTCTACACCGACTCGTGGATGGTAGCCAATGCCTTGTGGGGTTGGCTGAAAGACTGGAAGAAGAATGGCTGGCAGAGGAAAGGAAAGCCTATCTGGGCTGCAGATCTGTGGCAAGACATTGCTGCTCGCATTGAGAGAATCCCAGTGAAAGTGAGACACATCGATGCTCACATTCCTAAGAGCAAAGCTACTGAGGAACAACAACACAACCATCAGGCAGATCTAGCTGCAAGAGTTTCCCAGGTGGACACAAACTCTGATCCTGATCCTGATCTTGACTGGAAACACCGAGGTGAGCTGTTCTTAGCTCGGTGGGCCCATGACTCGTCAGGACATCAAGGCAGAGATGCAACCTACCGATGGGCTCGTGACAGATCCATTGACATTTCCATGGATGCTATCACACAAGTCATCCATGACTGTGACATTTGTGCTGCTATTAAGCAGGCAAAGCGGATCAAGCCCTTGTGGTACGGTGACCGATGGTCCAAGTACAAGTATGGTGAAGCCTGGCAGATTGACTACATCACTCTACCTCGTTCTCGATCTGGTAAGCAGTATGTGCTGACTATGGTAGAGGCAAGCACTGGATGGCTGGAAACTTATCCAGTTCCTCATGCAACTGCACGTAACACCATTCTTGGTCTGGAGAGACAAATCCTGTGGAGACACGGAACTCCAGAGAGGATTGAGTCGGACAACGGAACTCATTTCAAGAACAATCTTGTGAAAAAACTGGGCCAAAGAGCACGGCATCGAGTGGATATTCCACATTCCCTACTATGCACCAGCTGCAGGGAAGATCGAACGCTACAACGGTTTGCTGAAAACCACTCTCAAAGCCATGGGGGGTGGATCTTTGAAAAACTGGGAGAAACATTTAGCACAAGCAACCTGGTTGGTGAATAGTAGAGGTTCAGTGAATCGAGCTGGACCTGCCCAATCAGATTTGTTGCGAAAGGAGGAAGGTGATAGAGTTCCTGTTATCAGAGAAAAGAATCTGTTAGGCAAAACTGTTTGGGTATTTTCTCCTTCAGGAGAGGCCAAACCTGTCCGAGGGGTGGTTTCTGCTGAAGGTCCTGGTCACACCTATTGGGTGATGCAAGAAAATGGTGAAATTCAGTGTATTCCACAAAGAAATCTAACTTTGGCTGAGAGAGGTTAAATTCAGAGTGTTGCGCAGATACAGCATCGCGCCCAAGAGGAGAGTTCCATGAGATCTACGGTGCACGAACCCTGAGAGCCCTGAGTCACCTGAGAGTCCCTGTTCCTTTCTTCGCTCCATCTGCGAGGAAACAAGCTGTTTGCTGTTTTTCCTGTGATTTGACTCTTTTGAATCATCTACATCTGAGATAGCCGGAATGGACTATGGTCTTTATTCACCTATTGTTGTAGATATTATTTTAGATTAGATAAATGGATAGTAGCAGCCAATGGAATTGTTTAGAAGGGGTGGACTGTGATGGTTTGAAACTGTCTTTTTAATTTTTCCTTGCAAAGTTCAGAAACAGAGAAAGTGAAAGAATGTAAATAAGTCCACTATTGGGTGTAAGAAAGCAAAATAACGATTGTTCTAAACACTTCCATTGGATAGATAGAAATGTTTAAGAACTATTACCCAAAACAAAGTAGGCACTCTGCACATTCTGCGTTCGGCAGTGGGGGCAGTTGCTGGGGCTGTCTGGCTGCTGTTTCTTCTTCTCTTCTGGCTGAAGATAAACACACTGACCTTGGCAGCTAAGTTAACAACCTTTCTGCTTAACTAAACTCTGCTTCTCTGTCCAGGGGGGTCTGGGGGGGAAGCTCCTGGGAGAGAGGGAGGCCCCTTTGGGAGGGTCCCCTTGGGGGGAAGCCAAAGGGAGATCGATTGTGCTTTTTCTTGTTGATTGTATATATTTGTGAATGTTGTGAATTTTGTATATTTGTACATATTCATTGCATTTCACTGTAGATTTTAGACTCTGCTTGTAAATACAGCTTTTCATTTGCTTCCAGACTGAGCTAGCCTGGTTATTGTTGGTGGGGGGGGAATTTCAGCTCACACCAACACAGTGGAATACACTGAATTTCACCATTTTCTTGCATCACCCAATAGGTGTGACCAGGACCTTCAGCAGAAACCACCCCTCGGACAGGTTTGGCCTCTCCTGAAGGAGAAAATACCCAAACAGTTTTGCCTAACAGATTCTTTTCTCTGATAACAGGAACTCTATCACCTTCTTCCTTTCGCAACAAATCTGATTGGGCAGGTCCAGCTCGATTCACTGAACCTCTACTATTCACCAACCAGGTTGCTTGTGCTAAATGTTTCTCCCAGTTTTTCAAAGATCCACCCCCCATGGCTTTGAGAGTGGTTTTCAGCAAACCGTGTGTAGCGTTCGATCTTCCCTGCAGCTGGTGCATAGTAGGGAATGTGGAATATCCACTCGATGCCGTGCTCTTTGGCCCAGTTTTTTCACAAGATTGTTCTTGAAATGAGTTCCGTTGTCTGACTCAATCCTCTCTGGAGTTCCGTGTCTCCACAGGATTTGTCTCTCCAGGCCAAGAATGGTGTTACGTGCAGTTGCATGAGGAAACTGGATAAGTTTCCAGCCATCCAGTGCTTGCCTCTACCATAGTCAGCACATACTGCTTACCAGATCGAGAACGAGGTAGAGTGATGTAGTCAATCTGCCAGGCTTCACCATACTTGTACTTGGACCATCGGTCACCGTACCACAAGGGCTTGATCCGCTTTGCCTGCTTAATAGCAGCACAAATGTCACAGTCATGGATGACTTGTGTGATAGCATCCATGGAAATGTCAATGGATCTGTCACGAGCCCATCGGTAGGTTTGCATCTCTCTGCCTTGATGTCCTGACGAGTCATGGGCCCACCGAGCTAAGAACAGCTCACCTCGGTGTTTCCAGTCAAGATCAGGATCAGGATCAGAGTTTGTGTCCACCTGGGAAAACTCTTGCAGCTAGATCTGCCTGATGGTTGTGTTGTTGTTCCTCAGTAGCTTTGCTCTTAGGAATGTGAGCATCGATGTGTCTCACTTTCACTGGGATTCTTCTCAATGCGAGCAGCAATGTCTTGCCACAGATCTGCAGCCCAGATTGGCTTTCCTTTCCTCTGCCAGCCATTCTTCTTCCAGTCTTTCAGCCAACCCCACAAGGCATTGGCTACCATCCACGAGTCGGTGTAGAGATAAAGCTTTGGCCATCTCTCACGTTCAGCTATGTTAAGAGCTAGCTGGGACAGCTTTTACCTCTGCAAATTGACTGGATTCTCCTTCTCCATCTCTCGCTTCTGCAACTCTGCGCGTTGGGACTCCACACTGCAGATTTCCATCTCCGCTTGTTCCCAACAAGACGACAGGAACCGTCTGTGAACAAAGCATATCTCTTTTCATCATCAGACAGATCACTGTAAGGAGGAGCTTCCTCAGCACGAGTTACTCTCTCCTCTGGAGGTTTTAGCACAGCTTGTGCCTTCTGGCCAGTTTGTGATCACCTCCACCAAACCAGGCCTTTCGAGATTTCCCATTCGAGCTCTCTGTGTTATCAGAGCCATCCACTTAGACCAGGTAGCATCTGTTGCATGATGTGGTGAAGAACCTTTGCCTTTGAACATCCAATTCAGAACTGGCAATCTAGGAGCTAGAAGAAGTTGTGACTCAGTTCCAATCACTTCAGAAGCAGCTTTCACTCCTTCATAAGCAGCTAAAATCTCTTTCTCTGTTGGAGTGTAGTTTTGCCTCTGAGCCTCTGTAGCCACGACCCCAGAAACCAAGAGGACGTCCTCGTGTCTCCCCTGGAGCTCTTTGCCATAAGCACCAGGTTGGACCATTGTCACTCGCGGCCGTGTTACAGAATGTTCTTTAATGTCTGGACCAGTTCGGACAGGTCCCAGACCCATCGCTTGGACTACCTCTCGCTTGATCTGGTCAAAGGCTGCTTGTTGCTCAGGACCCCATTGGAAACTGTTTCTCTTTCGAGTCACATCATATAGAGGTTTCACAATCTGACTGTATCCAGGAATGTGCAGTCTCCAAAATCCCACTATGCCTAAGAAACGCAGAGTTTCTTTCTTGTTGATGGGATTTGCCATGGTGGAGACTCTGTTTATCACATCCATTGGGATGTGACGGCGACCATCTTGCCACCGCACTCCCAGAAACTGGATTTCTCTGGCAGGTCCTTTCACCTTGTCTCGCTTGATAGCGAAACCAGCTTGCAAGAGAATGTCAATGATTTTGTTACCTTTCTCGAAGACTTCTTCAGCAGTCTCACCCCAGACGATGATGTCATCGATGAACTGAATGTGTTCTGGAGCTCCACCTTTCTCCAAAGCATCATGGATCACTGCATGGCAGATGGTTTGAACTGTGAATCCACCCCTGGGGCAAACGATTGAATGTGTACTGAATGCCTCTCCAGGTGAAAGCAAACTGAGGCCTGCATTCCTCTGCTATGGGAATAGAGAAGAAAGCATTAGCAATGTCTATGGTAGCATACCATTTGGCCTGCTTGGATTCCAGCTCATATTGGAGTTCCATCATGTCTGGTACAGCTGCACTCATGGGTGGAGTTACTTCATTCAAGGCACGGAAATCAACTGTCAGACGCCACTCTCCATTCTGCTTTCTCACAGGCCAGATTGGACTGTTGAAAGGTGAATGAGTTTTTGCTGATGACCTTCTGACTCTCCAACTGACGAATCAAGTTTTGAATGGGCACCAAAGAGTCACGGTTGGTTCTGTATTGTCTGTGATGCACAGTTTGAGAAGCAACCGGCAGCTTTACATCCTCTATCTCATGTTGTCCCACAACTGCAGATTCATCTGAAAGCTCAGGTCTAATGGACAACTTCAATTTTCCTCCATCAATTTCTACAGTTGCTATTCCAAAAGCCCATTTGTAACCCTTAGGGTCTTTAAAAACGCCCTTCTCTCAGAAAGTCAATTCCCAAAATACAAGGTGCATTAGGACCTGTTACAATAGTATGTTTCTTCCACTGCTTCCCAGTTTAAACTTATATCAACCTCTATCTTAAACAACTCTTGAGATCCACCAGTGACTCCCTGAATAGTTATAGATTCTCCCCCTTGATAATTTGATGGTATTATGGTGCACTGAGCTCCTGTGTCAACCAAGGCCCTGTACTTCTGAAATTTTGAAGTGCCAGGCCACTGGATGTACACATCCCAATAGATTCTGTTTATCTCCATTATCCCTTACCTCCCCCTGGCGGAAGGCAGGGCACCCCTAATGGTGGGGATTACCTCCACATGTACAGCTGGCACAACGTCCAGCACCAGAATTAGGATCACTGTTGGAGCTATCAGAGTTGTTCTGGGAAACTGAGGAAGCGACAGCTACCCTCCTGGTATTGCTACCTCGGGATCTGCCCCTCTGCAGCTCCCGTAACCTCTTGAAAAGATCAGAAGTTGGTTGACCATCCCATCTGTTCATGTTCTCACCAAACTGATCACGCAGAGTTATCCAGATACTGCCACGTGATTGCCTCTGCTGTCTGTTTTGGTTTGACCTATTCTGGAATGGCCTTCTTGGAGCACGTCTGTTCCTAACAGCTGAAACTTGTATCCATCTGGAGGAAGAGGAATCAGAATCATCCCCCTTCATCAAGTTGGATATGGAGGTTTTTAAGTTCCTCCTTCAGCTCTTTCATGCAA
>NW_026539148.1:144227-165106 GCF_027791375.1 Indicator indicator
TCTCTCAGACGCTTGATTCCCTCATCTATTGTGGTCCAAGGCTTAGGGTTCCATGGTAAATCATCTCTGCTGGGGTACCTCAGCGAGACTGCCAGTAAGAGGCGTGCCCACAGAGAAGCTTTACCAATGCACTTGCCTAGATGCCTGTCTATGCCTGTATCCTTTGAGAGCATCCCCAACTGAGAGGCCGACTTGTCGCCTACCACCAATGCTGGGGCTCCCATATCAAAACACCTGGCTAGCCAAGACAGGACTGGCTCATTATCTCCTCTGATGTAATCCTTCCTCACATGTCTAATTTCCTGTCTGGGTGCATTAGCTGACTGTATGTCATCCTCATCATCATCATCATCATCCTCCTGAGGTCGCTGTCCCCATAATCCTATTTTAATCCTCCGTTGAATTTCCTTGAGTTCAGAGGCACTGCCTGCAGTTGCTAATTCAGCAGGGTCTACATCTCCATCATCCATGTGGGGTCTCAAGAGGTCTGCCAGAGTTTTAAGGCTAACCTTCTCTTCCTCACCAGAAGGATCTTTCTTAACAGAGGGACCCTGAGTAGAAGGACCCTCATCTCCATCTGCACCATTTCCTGCAGCATCTGCATCTCCTCCTGCAGCTCCTTTGCGCTTTCTGCTTACAGTGGCCACCAAATTTACTGGATTGGCTTTCACATTCACAGCAGAGTTGGAGGGAGTAGAGGAATTTTGTGCAGGGTTAGCAGGAGCAGAGGGAGTCTGTGCAGGGTTGGCAGGAGGTGTGCTTTGAGATCCTGCAGACACTGCTGCGTCCATCTGGGCAGCAGAGGGAGGAGGAGGAGGAGACTGTGCCTCGTTAATGGCGTCTGCCTGCACAGCTATGTCTGTCTGCGCAGCCATTTCTCTCTGTGTAACTATGTCTGCCTGGACAACCATTTCTCTCTGTGTAACCATGTCTGTCTGCGCATCCATTTCTCTCTGTGTAACTATGTCTGCCTGGACAACCATTTCTCTCTGTGTAACCATGTCTGTCTGCACATCCATTTCTCTCTGTGTAACTATGTCTGCCTGGACAACCATTTCTCTCTGTGTAACTATGTCTGTCTGCACATCCATTTCTCTCTGTGCAGCTGTGTCTGTTTGTGTACCCCTGTCTGCCCGTGCACCCCTCTCTGCCTGTGTAATCGAGTCTGTCTGTGTCGCCGAGTCTGTCTGTGTAACTATGTCTGCCTGTGTACCCGAGTCTGTTATCTCAGATTCTGGCAAAGGTCCCGCAGCTACTGCTGCTGGCTCTGAGTCAAAACTATCGGCAGCTTTCTCACAAACCTGAACTGTGATTTCCTGGTCACCGTAATCAGAATCAGAAACCAATTCCGAACCTCTCTGAGCTTTTCTATGTTTCTTCTTACATCTACGCAGGTCGGAAGAGTGAGTAGCCTTACGTCTTTCTTGACACAGTGCTATCAGCAGCCATATGATTATTCCAAGAAACAACAAAATTAAGGCTAGCACAAGATATCTAGGGTACCACTGGTTCCAAAGACCCTCTGTAGTTGTAAGAGGAGTAACAAACTCAAATGTGTCTGCTAGCAGATTCATAGTTGAGTTACCATATCTTCTAAGCCCAATAAGACCACAACAGAATTCAACAGCATTCAGTAACTTGTTCTTAACCCAAAGAAACGACTTATATGCCACATATCTCACAATCTTGTCTATCATGCAGGAAATGGCCCATCTGTAGACAATCACACTGATAATAGATAAAATAGAATGACTCAGAACCCAAAACAGCTTCATTTTGCTTCCTAATCTGAGCAGGAATAAATCATACAAGCAATCGAGCCCCACGTTGGGCGCCAAAAATAAAAAGTGTGTCGGTGTGAGCTGAAATTCCCCCCCCACCAACAATAACCAGGCTAGCTCAGTCTGGAAGCAAATGAAAAGCTGTATTTACAAGCAGATGAAATGCAATGAATATGTACAAATATACAAAATTCACAACATTTACAAATATATACAATCAACAGAAAAACACAACCAATCTCCCTTTGCTTCCCCCCAAGGGGACCCTCCCAAAGGGGGCCTCCCTCTCCCAGGAGCTTCCCCCCCCCGACCCCCCTGGACAGAGAAGCAGAGTTTAGTTAGAGCAGAAAGTTGTTAACTTAGCTGCCAAGGTCAGTGTGTTATCTTCAGCCAGAAGAGAAGAAGAAACAGCAGCCAGACAGCCCAGCAACTGCCCCCACTGCCGAACGCAGAATGTGCAGAATGCCTACTTTGTTTTGGGTAATAGTTCTTAAACATTTCTATCTATCCAATGGAAGTGTTTAGAACAATCGTTATTTTGCTTTCTTACACCCAATAGTGACTTATTTACATTCTTTCACTTTCTCTGTTCTGAACTTTGCAAGGAAAAATTAAAAAGACAGTTTCAAACCACCACAAATACTATGCTGCTTACAACTACCCTAAGTAAGAGTGGGGTTTGGAAAAAATGTAGTTTATTTCCTAGACTTAAATAGTTGATTGGTTGAATCATTGAATACTCTCAGGTTTTGTCATGCATTCAGAGATTTCCTATGATACTTTTGCTGACAATACAATACAATATAAAACAAAATGGAGCAAAAATACACCTAGTATTCTCTTAAAGGGGTAACAGTCAGTATAGAAACTCTTTATAGTTTGGAAAATGTACAAGATATTGAGGACAGCTGCTGTCTTCTTATCAGAAACTTCTGTGATAGTTGAAATGCATAGGGATTTTCTTATATTTTCTGAACAAGTTTTCAGTCTTTTATCTGGTGTTCTTTGATCAAATATGAGCTACAGGGAATTCAGAAAAGCTTTTTTCTCTCTTTCCATGTTCTCATTCTGAAATCAAAGTGGTGGGGTTATCATATTGTCAAGTGCTATTTTTTTTTTTATAAAAGTAGACACAATATTGATAAGTGTTGATTTGACCTTTATTCTTTTTCTTTAATTTGGAGTAGAGTTGAATCTGTGGTTTGGCTAAAGAAGCATTTCAAATCAATCTTTCTTGTGTTTTCATTCTTTAAGTCAATAACTTCCCTGACAATTACATGCACAGAATTGCCATACCATTGCCTTGGAATCCAAATACTCCGAGCTCTTTCTAAGATTAATTGATTGTTCATAGAAAAATGAAGACATGATACTCTGCAAATGCAGTTTTCTCAGTGAATAATTAATTCATTTTCAGGATTTAAAGGAATTAGACACAACCTAGAAATGCATAATTTCATGTGGCATTTCAACAGTTTTTTGTCCACTTTCCTCACAGCTGTTTGCTCTTTCTTCCCCTCCCAACTTTCATAGCAAGTCATCAAGAGTATGTTGTGAACCAAAATGCTAACCTAAAGCGAGGTAAAAATTTCCATTCTTCCAGTTTTAGTATTTCACTTGACTTTCACTTGACTTTCTGAATCAGTTGAAGGGTTGGAATGAAAAATGGAGTAAAATGGGTTGAAATTAAAAGGATCCCTTAAGAACTGAAAACAAAAAAATGGCCATCAATTGTTCCCTGGAGACATCTAAGGTTTATCTGACTTTGGGTCACCTAACCTGACTCTGTGTTACAAAGGAAATATTCTCTGAAGTCTTTATTAAGAGAGAAACAAATCTTTTACATCTTACTAGATGCTCATCCAAGGGACATGAGGGCATTTAGAGGAAGGAAAGAAAGATGCAGGAAAGCAATCATCCTCCATCCAGCACATCATTAGGGAATTGCTGAAGACAAAAGGGTAAATAACAAGGCATCTTGTCTTGGTTTTGAGTTGTACAGAATGTCAGAATACTATAGCCAATTGTCAAAACCATCCTACCAGTTCCACAGAAGATTCAAAGTTAGATCAGAGTTAACAGTGGTTCTATTTGTTCATTATTAGTGTATGAGCTGTCAAAGTTCCATTATGTTGCTAGCATGGTGTGAAGCTCTCATCTCTGCAATCTCACAAAACAGTGACTTCAAATGTCCATGTGTTAGCTCTCCAAAGTGTTATTTTCATTTTGGTATTAATTGGCGATTTCATGTGCTGGAAAAAAATATTGTTTCCAAATCAAAACCACAAAATAAACCAAAACAAACAACAACAATATCTTTTATAAAAAAACTTGTGAAATAAAATAGATTACAAAAAAAGTAGAATAAAATTATATTGCTGGTTTATCCAGACAATATTTTTTTCTGTTTGTCAAAGTTAAAAAAAAATTCTGGTTTTCCATGGTAACTTTCTGAATGACACATTTTCTCATAAAACACTGTCATTAGTGTTCACGTGGATCAAAATCCATATTTGATAATGTTTGAAAACATCTGATTTTCCTCATAACTTCAACTGTAATTCATCATGATACTGGACACTGAACCATATATTCCTAAATAACTCAGATAAAAGTCTATTCATGAAAGCAATATTTCTTACAATAAAAGTTTGTAGTTGGAAAAAAATATATCAAACCAGACTAACATTGAAGAAAGAGCAGTAGGAATTACATTAACTTTAAAAGAATTCAAAGTACACCAGGATACTCTGAAAAAATTAAGAAATTATGACTTTCATATAAGAAAAAATCAGCGAAAGAAAGAGGTACAGAATCACAGAATCACAGAAACATTCAGCTGGGAAAAGATCCTCAGGATCACCTCGTCCAACCGGTAGTCCTACTGTAAAAAATTCACCTCCTAAACTCTATCCCCAGGCACCACACAGAATCACACAGAATCAGCGAGTGTCAATGGCAGGATTTGGGGTTCTTTGATCACAGGCTACTCTACAAGACTTCAGGCCTGCTGACTATACAAAAAAATCGCTTGTCTCTGAGAGGAAAAAGAATCCTGGGACAAGAACTGGCAGGGCTGATTGATAGGTCTTTAATTTTGAAAGGGGAAGAGGGAAAAACAAGCCTCCCTGAGGATATTCCTGGGACAATCATGAGGCAGGGTACCATCTCCACTGCTATCCCAGGGGCTGTAGAGGATAGTGGACTATGCAACACCCACAAGGGTAACAGATACTCTGCTAAGTCTCTGAAGTGTCTGTATACCAATGCAAGAAACATGGGAAATAAGCAGAATCAACTGGAAATCTGGGTGCAGTCGCAGGGTTATGATCTTCTTCTAATTACATGGTGGGACAGCTTCCATGACTGGAATGTGGTTATGGACGACTATGTTCTTTTCAGGAAGGACAGGCTGACAAGGTGAAGTAGTGGAATTGCTCTCTATGTGAATAAGCAACTGGAATGTGTTGAGCTCAACCCAAGGGGAGATGATAAAAGTGTTGAAAGCTTATGGGTAAGAGTGAAGGGTCATACAAACATGGATGATACGGTTGTGGGGGTTTACTACAGACCAATGAACCAGGAATAAGCTACTGATGAGGCCTTTTACAGGCAGCTGAAAGTAGCATCAAGATCAAATGCCCTGGTGCTTGTGGGTGATTTCAACCACTCAGATATTAGTTGGAAAGATCACACAGCCAAGCACAAACAGTCCAAAAGGTTCCTGCAGTGCATTGATGAGAACTTTCTCCTGCAAGTCGTTGAAGAACCAACAAGGAGATGTGCAATGCTGGACCTGATACTAACAAAGAAGGACTGGTTGTAGATGTTAAGGTTGGGGGTAATCTTGGTTGCAGTGACCAAGAGTTTAAAAACAATAGACAAAGAAGCAGGGTGATAAGTAAAATTTCAACCCTGGACTTCAAAAGGGCCAACTTTGCTCTCTTCAAGACTCTATTTAGAAATATTCAGTGGGCTAGGACTCTGGAAGGAAGGGGGACCAAAGAGAGGTGGTAAATATTCAAACATTATCTCCTCCAAGCTCAACACAAAAGTATTCGCTTGAAAAAAAAAAAATCAAGTAAGGCAAGCAGAAGACCTGTGTGGCAGGGAACTCTTAGTAAAACTCCGTGGTGGTTTGGCCCTGGCCTGGAGGCCAGATGCCCACCAAAGCCGCTTTATCACTCCCCCTCTTAAATGGACAGGAGGAGAGGGGAGGAAGAAGAAGAAAAGAAATTGACCAAAGCTAATAATAAGATAGAAGCGAATTTAATAACAATAATACGCAAAAGCAATAGACCGCACGGAAGCAAGAGAGAGATGTTAGACTCTACTTCCCATCAGCAGGACGATGGTCGGTCTCGGGAAGCAGGGCTCTCTAAGCTTGGTAGTTGCTTGGGAGGATAGATGCCATGGACCAATCCCCCCACTTCCTTCTTTTACTTCATTCTTATATCTGAGCTGACGTCATATGGCATGGAATACCTCTTTGGCCAGTCCAGGTATGCCAGCTCAGCCATGTCCCCTCCCAAGATCCTGCCCATACCTCAATGTACTCTTGGGGCAGGGAAACATTGAAAAGCCATAGCCTGGGTACTTATTCAACAGTAGCCAAAACACTGCTATGTTATCAACTGCTGCTGCAAAAACACAGCACTGGAGAATTAACTCCAGCTTGGCCAAAGCCAATACAAACTCAAAACTAAAAAGCAAGTTTACAATATGTGGAAGAAAGGACTAGTCAGTTGTGAGGATTATAGAGATACAGCTAGAGAATTCAACAAGGAACGCCAAGGCACTTCTGGAACTGAATCTTGCCAGAGCAGTGAAGGAGAACAAGAAGAGTTTTATCAAATAAATCAATAATAAAAAGAAGAGCAGACAAAAGGTGGGGTCTACTGCTGACTGATATAGTACATATGGTAACTGATGATTCACAGGTGGCAGAGTTGCTGAATGCTTTCTTTGCCTGTCTTTACTCCTAAGACCAGTCCTCAGGAACATTAGACTCTAGAAGCAAGGGAGCAAAACTGGAGAGATGTGGACATCCCGCTGGTCAGTCAGGAAAGGGTTAGAGATCTCTTATACCATCTGAAGACACACAAATCCATGGACTGTGATGGGATGCATCCATGAGTGCTGAGAGAGCTGGCTGATACTGTTGTTGAATCTCTCTCCATCATCTTTGAAAAGTCCTGGAGAACAGGAGAGGTGCCTGATGAATGGAAGGTAGCAAATGTCACTCCAATCTTCAAAAAAACGTAAGAAGGATGACCCAGATAACTGCAGACCAGTCAGCCTCACCTCCATCCCTGAAAAGATGATGGAGCAGTTCATACTGGAGATCAGGTCTAACCATACGGAAGACAAGAAGGTTATCAGGAGTAGCCAGCATGGATTTTCCAAGGGGAGATCATGTCTGACTAATCTGTTAGCCTTCTATGAAGTTCTGACCAAATGGGTAGATGAGGGAAGAGCAGTGGATGTCATATATCTTGACTTCAGTAAAGCTTTTGTTACAGTCTCCCATAACATCCTCAAAGAAAAGCTCACAGAAAAGCTCAGAGGTCTGCAGTTCCCTGGATCTTCCTTTTTTCCTTTCTTGTAGATGGGTGTTACATTTGCTACTCTCCAGTCCATTGGGACCTCCCCATTTAGCCAGGATTACAGATAATCATAGAATCATAGAATCAGTCAGGGTTGGAAGGGACCACAAGGATCATCTAGTTCCAACTCCCCTGCCATAGGCAGGGACACCTCACACTAGATCAGGCTGGCCAGAGCCTCATCCAGCTTGGTCTTAAACACCTCCAGGAATGGGGCCTCAACCACCTCCCTGAACAACCCATTCCAGGCTCTCACCACTCACATAGTGAAAAACTTCTTCCTCATGTCCATCCTGAATCTCCCCACTTCCAGCCTTATTCGATTCCCCCTAGTCCTAACACTACCTGATATCCTAAAAAGTCCCTTCTCAGCTTTCTTGTGGGCCCCCTTCAGATACTGGAAGGCCACAAGAAGGTCACCTCGGAGCCTTCTCTTCTCCAGACCGAACAGCCCCAACTCGTTCAGTCTCTCCTCACAGGAGAGGTGCTCCAGCCTTCTGATCATCCTGATGGCCCTCCTCTGGACACATTCCAGCATAATAATGGATAGTGTCTTGGCGAGCACATCTGCCAAGTCCCTCAGTACCCTTGGGTGCAGTCTATCCAGACCCATAGACTTATGTGCGTCTAAGTGGCATAGCTGGTCACTGACTACTGCCTTATTATGATGACTTCATTCTGACTCTTCTCTGAGTCCTGGTTCATGAGGCTGTGTATCCACAGAACTGCTGGTTCCAGCGCTAAAGACAGACGCAAAGTAGGCATTAAGAACCCCAGTCTTCTCTTAATCCTTAGTCAATGTGTTTCCCTCTGCATCCCACAAAGAATGAGGATTTTCCCTTTCGTTGTTAATGAAACAGAAGCATGAGTTAAGTTTCTGTGAGTTTTTTTTCAGGAGATATTTCTTGACATATCTTTGGAGACCAGACCTAAAAAAAAAAAAAAAAAAAAACAACAAACCCCCCCCCCCCCCAATAATAGAGCTTACACACACACTTATAGAAGGATATATTAAGGGAGAATTTCTATGACTACTGAAGCTTTATTTTTGACTTTAAATGTTTGAAGCTTCCATCCTGGAATGTTCTGGCTCTTCTTTTTTATCAGGAGTTTGCAAAAGAAAAAGGAAAAAAAGCTCTCTGTGCTCACACATTTCCAATTTAACTCAGAGTGGAAGGTGGAGCTTACTTTTCCTGTTCTTTCATTAGTTGCTTTGCAATTCACATCTTTTGTTCTTTGAACTCTCTTATTTGAAAATCTTGTCTTTAAATCAGCAGGGAGCAAGGGTGGATGAGCCCCAGCTTCAGCTACAGCCTTGGGGCAAAAAGTCTTCTTTTTGAATAATAGTCTTATGATTTTGTTCTATTTCATTTTTCCCTAAAATATATCTTAGAGATGTTGATTCATAAAAAGCTCTTATGAAGTTTGCATGTATCCTTTCTTTATAGTTTTCTGACTTCTTTATTTCCTTTTACTGTGTTACAAGTTTACAGAAAGTTTACTTTTTTTATCAAATATTTTGTTTTTTTTTTCCTATTATGGTGGTTTAGATAGATGTATATTTCCATTCTGTGTTTTTGTTTTCTTAAACTGATGTAAGATCAGACCAAATATTTGCCACCCCGCTTCCCAGATATTTAGTGAGAATAAATATTGAATATCATGATGCATTCAGTTCTCATACATAAATGATTTTTATGGAGACATTACACGCCACATTTCATTGCTTAAACCAGCACTTACAAAGATGAATATTATGTAAGTCTGCGAAATTTAAGAGGTAAGAAGTAAAATTTTCTGCAATGTTTTTGATTTATCCTTAGTTTTCATGTTTCCTTCTGTATAATCCAGTGCTTAAAGCACTTATTTTAAATCCAGCCTTCCTGAGCCTGAATGGATTTAAATCCACATCTTCTGTAAAGACAGGCCCTATTCTCCAAATATACATAAATTCGTTACTCCTTTTGAGGCATTCCTGGCTACACTCTGGCTTATCAATATTCATAATGAAAAAGCATGTAAAAGAAAACATCATTGGGAAGCCTGATGGTTCTGATACTCCACTGAGAGAAAGGAAGTCTATGCTCTAATTCTTGTTTTCCTTATTTATCTCTTAAATTACCAGTCAAAAGGGAAATCCATGATTTTATTTCACTCTAGTATCACTATTTCAATTTACTATAACATTTCTGTCTTCACAAGGAAAATATTAATTTCTCATAATCCCACAAAGTTCTTTGTCTCTGACAGGGCTGCACTAAAAGGTGTCTGGTATTCTTGATTGGGGAAATTGTCCCTTTCAAAAATGCTGTATTCAGTCAAAGATAATCACAGACTTTGGTTCACTTATTTGAATATGCTTCATTTTTGGCAGGTAGACTAGTCTGGATCTTAGTCATTCAGGGAAGCATGTGTGACATTTTTCTATAAGAGGCTATTGTTTACTACACGTATTGATTCTTTAATGTTCCCCAACTAATGTTAAACATGTTGAAAACACCCACAGTCAGTGTAGAATTAATTTGTATGTGTTTCTTTTTTAATTTTAATGTATGTTCCCAGACCCTTGTGAAATTTCTTTGGTATATTCCTTATGACCTCTTAGTCTTAACAGATCTTTGGAATAAATGCATTCAAAAATCTTTTAGCCTAATGTAAGTGTACACATCTTATTTCTTTCTAGTTTTGCCTGAGGGAAATAGCTTTATATGCTTTTATCAATCCAATTCATCCCATTTGTAATAGAAAGCACTATCTTCATAATAGTTGTAAATACCATCTTCCCAGTTGTAGCAGAAGAGTCTTCAGATTTTATTTCTAGATTAGATTTTCTTTCTAATACATTCATGATTTAAGAGAATTAAATATTGTTGGGTTTATATTTTTATTTCTTTTAATTGCTATTATTTTGATTCTATATTTTGTGTTTCTTTCTCTTTGTACAATCTTGTCCTCTTCATCTCAAAATGAAAATCTTGTTCACCACAAGAATCTCATAAGAAAGCATTGAGAGGGTTTTCAGTGTATATTACGCTATTAAAAGTGTTCATAACACATTCAAAATCCAAAAAGCATCACAGGACCAAAAAAGATGTAATACTTACACATAAGAAAACACTGTTTTACAGGAATCAAACATTTTTTGAGTGTGTTTTGGTTTGATTGGGTTTTTTTTGTTTGGAGGGGGTGGGTGTATAAGAATATCCAGGCAAATTATCTGACCTTTCATCCAGCTTCTAATCCAGGTTGTAGGTGCCTATGAAAATAATTTGAGATATATGGAAAATAGGAAATATTTTCTCCCTTACTATATTTTTAATTTCCTTTAATCAGTGGTATTGGGACTCCTTGAACCATGGACTGTATACAGCATGTTGCTAACAATGTCTTAAATCTGGTCCTGCTTGCTCATATGGGCACGAATTTTAAAAGCTAGCTTTGCTCCTTCTTTACCTATGAATTTGCCTTGGAAAGCACAGATGTGTATGAGACAGGATCTCATAACTAATTTATAGATTCATTGAATCATGGAATGGTACAGGCCAGAAGGGACCTCCAAAGGTGTGTCGGTGTGAGCTGAAATTCCGCCCCCCACCAACAATAACCAGGCTAGCCCAGTCTGGAAGCAAATGAAGGCTGTATTTACAAGCAGAGTCTAAAATCTACGATGAAATGCAATGAATATGTACATATATACAAAATTCACAACATTTACAAATATATACAATCAACAGAAAAGCACAACCGATCTCCCTTTGCTTCCCCCCAAGGGGACCCTCCCAAAGGGGCCTCTCTCTCTCCCAGGAATTTCCCCCCAGATACCCCTGGACAGAGAAGCAGAGTTTGTTAAGCAGAAAGTTGTTAACTTAGCAGCCAAGGTCAGTACGTGTTATCTTCATCCAGAAGAGAAGAAGAAACAGCAGCCAGACAGCCCAGCAACTGCCCCCACTGCCAAACGCAGAATGTGCAGAATGCCTACTTTGTTTTGGGTAATAGTTCTTAAACATTTCTATCTATCCAATGGAAGTGTTTAGAACAATCACTATTTTGCTTTCTTACACCCAATAGTGACTTATTTACATTCTTTCTCTTTCTCTGTTCTGAACTTTGCAAGGAAAAATTAAAAAGACAGTTTCAAACCATCACAGTCCACCCCTTCTAAACAATTCCATTGGCTGCTACTATCATTTATCTAATCTAAAATAATATCTACAACACTAGGTGAATAAAGACCATAGTCCATTCCGGCTATCTCAGATGTAGATGATTCAAAAGAGTCAAATCACAGGAAAAAACAGCAAACAGCTTGTTTCCTCGCAGATGGAGCGAAGAAAGGAACAGGGACTCTCAGGTGACTCAGGGCTCTCAGGGTTCGTGCACTGTAGATCTCATGGACTCTCCTCTTGGGCATGATGCTGTATCTGCGCAACACTCTGAATTTAACCTTTCTCAGCCAAAGTTAGATTTCTTTGTGGAATACACTGAATTTCACCATTTTCTTGCATCACCCAATAGATGTGACCAGGACCTTCAGCAGAAACCACCCCTCGGACAGGTTTGGCCTCTCCTGAAGGAGAAAATACCCAAACAGTTTTGCCTAACAGATTCTTTTCTCTGATGACAGGAACTCTATCACCTTCCTCCTTTCGCAACAAATCTGATTGGGCAGGTCCAGCTCGATTCACTGAAGCTCTACTATTCACTAACCAGGCTGCTTATGTTAAATGTTTCTCCCAGTTTTTCAAAGATCCACCCCCCATGGCTTTGAGAGTGGTTTTCAGCAAACCGTTGTAGCGTTCGATCTTCCCTGCAGCTGGTGCATAGTAGGGAATGTGGAATATCCACTCGATGCCGTGCTCTTTGGCCCAGTTTTTTACAAGATGGTTCTTGAAATGAGTTCCGTTGTCTGACTCAATCCTCTCTGGAGTTCCATGTCTCCACAGGATTTGTCTTTCCAAACCAAGAATGGTGTTACGTGCAGTTGCATGAGGAACTGGATAAGTTTCCAGCCATCCAGTGCTTGCCTCTACCATAGTCAGCACATACTGCTTACCAGATGGAGAACGAGGTAGAGTGATGTAGTCAATCTGCCAGGCTTCACCATACTTGTACTTGGACCATTGGTCACCATACCACAAGGGCTTGATCCGCTTTGCCTGCTTAACAGCAGCACAAATGTCACAGTCATGGACGACTTGTGTGATAACATCCATGGAAATGTCAATGGATCTGTCACGAGCCCATCAGTAGGTTGCATCTCTGCCTTGATGTCCTGACGAGTCATGGGCCCACCGACCTAAGAACAGCTCACCTTGGTGCTTCCAGTCAAGATCAGGATCAGAGTTTGTGTCCACCTGGGAAACTCTTGCAGCTAGATCTGCCTGATGGTTGTGTTGTTGTTCTTCAGTAGCTTTGCTCTTAGGAATGTGAGCATCGATGTGTCTCACTTTCACTGGGATTCTCTCAATGCGAGCAGCAATGTCTTGCCACAGATCTGCAGCCCAGATTGGCTTTCCTTTCCTCTGCCAGCCATTCTTCTTCCAGTCTTTCAGCCAACCCCACAAGGCATTGGCTACCATCCACGAGTCGGTGTAGAGATAAAGCTTTGGCCATCTCTCACGTTCAGTTACGTTAAGAGCTAGCTGGACAGCTTTTACCTCTGCGAATTGACTGGATTCTCCTTCTCCATCTCTCGCTTCTGCAACTCTGCACGTTGGGCTCCACACTGCAGACTTCCATCTCCACTTGTTCACAACAAGACAACAGGAACCGTCTGTGAACAAAGCATATCTCTTTTCATCATCAGACAGATCACTGTAAGGAGGAGATTCCTCAGCACGAGTTACTTTCTCCTCTGGAGGTTTAGCACAGCTTGTGCCTTCTGGCCAGTTTGTGATCACCTCCACCAAACCAGGCCTTTCGAGACTTCCCATTCGAGCTCGCTGTGTTATCAGAGCCATCCACTTCGACCAGGTAGCATCTGTTGCATGATGTGGTGAATAACCTTTGCCTTTGAACATCCAATTCAGAACTGGAAATCTAGGAGCTAGAAGAAGTTGTGACTCAGTTCCAATCACTTCAGAAACATCTTTCATTCCTTCGTAAGCAGCTAAAATCTCTTTGTCTGTTGGAGTGTAGTTTACCTCTGAGCCTCTGTAGCCACGACTCCAGAAACCAAGAGGACGTCCTCGTGTCTCCCCTGGAGCTCTTTGCCATAAGCACCAGGTTGGACCATTGTCACTTGCAGCTGTGTACAGAATGTTCTTAATGTCTGGACCAGTTCGGACAGGTCCCAGACCCATTGCTCGGACTACCTCTCGCTTAATCTGATCAAAGTCTGCTTGTTGCTCAGGACCCCATTGGAAACTGTTTCTCTTTCGAGTCACATCATAGAGAGGTTTCACAATCTGACTGTATCCAGGAATGTGCAGTCTCCAAAATCCCACTATACCTAAGAAACGCAGAGTTCCTTTTTTGTTGATGGGATTTGCCATGGTGGAGACTCTGTTTATCACATCCATTGGGATGTGACGGCGACCAGCTTGCCACCACACTCCCAGAAACTGGATTTCTCTGGCAGGTCCATTCACCTTGTCTCGCTTGATAGCGAAACCGGCTTGCAAGAGAATGTCAATGATTTTGTTACCTTTCTCAAAGACTTCTTCAGCAGTCTCACCCCAGACGATGATGTCATCGATGAACTGAATGTGTTCTGGAGCTCCACCTTTCTCCAAAGCATCATGGATCACTGCATGGCAGATGGTTGAACTGTGAATCCACCCCTGGGGCAAACGATTGAATGTGTATTGAATGCCTCTCCAGGTGAAAGCAAACTGAGGCCTGCATTCCTCTGCTATGGGAATAGAGAAGAAAGCATTAGCAATGTCTATGGTAGCATACCATTTGGCCTGCTTGGATTCCAGCTCATATTGGAGTTCCATCATGTCTGGCACAGCTGCACTCATGGGTGGAGTTACTTCATTCAAGGCACGGAAATCAACTGTCAGACGCCACTCTCCATTCTGCTTTCTCACAGGCCAGATTGGACTGTTGAAAGGTGAATGAGTTTTGCTGATGACCTTCTGACTCTCCAACTGACGAATCAAGTTTTGAATGGGCACCAAAGAGTCACGGTTAGTTCTGTATTGTCTGTGATGCAGTTTGAGGAGCAACCGGCAACTTCACATTCTCTATCTCATGATGTCCCACAACTGCAGATTCATCTGAAAGCTCAGGTCTAATGGACAACTTCAATTTTCCTCCATGTGTCGGTGTGAGCTGAAATTCCCCCCCACCAACAATAACCAGGCTAGCTCAGTCTGGAAGCAAAAGAAAAGCTGTATTTACAGGCAGAGTCTAAAATCTACAATGTAATGCAATGAATATGTACAAATATACAAAATTCACAACATTCACAAATATATACAATCAACAGAAAAAGCACAATCGATCTCCCTTTGCTTCCCCCCAAGGGGACCCTCCCAAAGGGGCCTCCCTCTCCCAGGAGCTTCCCCCCAGACCCCCCTGGACAGAGAAGCAGAGTTAGTTAAGCAGAAAGTTGTTAACTTAGCTGCCAAGGTCAGTGTGTTATCTTCAGCCAGAAGAGAAGAAGAAACAGCAGCCAGACAGCCCAGCAACTGCCCCCACTGCCGAACGCAGAATGTGCAGAATGCCTACTTTGTTTTGGGTAATAGTTCTTAAACATTTCTATCTATCCAATGGAAGTGTTTAGAACAATCACTATTTTGCTTTCTTACACCCAATAGTGACTTATTTACATTCTTTCACTTTCTCTGTTCTGAACTTTGCAAGGAAAAATTAAAAAGACAGTTTCAAACCATCACAGTCCACCCCTTCTAAACAATTCCATTGGCTGCTACTATCATCTATCTAATCCAAAATAATATCTACAACAATAGGTGAATAAAGACCATAGTCCATTCCGGCTATCTCAGATGTAGATGATTCAAAAGAGTCAAATCACAGGAAAAACAGCAAACAGCTTGTTTCCTCACAGATGGAGCGAAGAAAGGAACAGGGACTCTCAGGTGACTCAGGGCTCTCAGGGTTCGTGCACCGTAGATCTCATGAACTCTCCTCTTGGGCGCGATGCTGTATCTGCGCAACACTCTGAATTTAACCTCTCTCAGCCAAAGTTAGATTTCTTTGTGGAATACACTGAATTTCACCATTTTCTTGCATCACCCAGTAGGTGTGACCAGGACCTTCAGCAGAAACCACCCCTCGGACAGGTTTGGCCTCTCCTGAAGGAGAAAATACCCAAACAGTTTTGCCTAACAGATTCTTTTCTCTGATAACAGGAACTCTATCACCTTCTTCCTTTCGCAACAAATCTGATTGAGCAGGTCCAGCTCGATTCACTGAACCTCTACTATTCACCAACCAGGTTGCTTGTGCTAAATGTTTCTCCCAGTTTTTCAAAGATCCACCCCCCATGGCTTTGAGAGTGGTTTTCAGCAAACCGTTGTAGCGTTCGATCTTCCCTGCAGCTGGTGCATAGTAGGGAATGTGGAATATCCACTCGATGCCATGCTCTTTGGCCCAGTTTTTTACAAGATTGTTCTTGAAATGAGTTCCGTTGTCTGACTCAATCCTCTCTGGAGTTCCGTGTCTCCACAGGATTTGTCTCTCCAGACCAAGAATGGTGTTACGTGCAGTTGCATGAGGAACTGGATAAGTTTCCAGCCATCCAGTGCTTGCCTCTACCATAGTCAGCACATACTGCTTACCAGATGGAGAACGAGGTAGAATGATGTAGTCAATCTGCCAGGCTTCACCATACTTGTACTTGGACCATCGGTCACCGTACCACAAGGGCTTGATCCGCTTTGCCTGCTTAATAGCAGCACAAATGTCACAGTCATGGATGACTTGTGTGATAGCATCCATGGAAATGTCAATGGATCTGTCACGAGCCCATCGGTAGGTTGCATCTCTGCCTTGATGTCCTGACGAGTCATGGGCCCACCGAGCTAAGAACAGCTCACCTCGGTGTTTCCAGTCAAGATCAGGATCAGGATCAGAGTTTGTGTCCACCTGGGAAACTCTTGCAGCTAGATCTGCCTGATGGTTGTGGTGGTGTTCCTCTGTAGCTTTGCTCTTAGGAATGTGAGCATCGATGTGTCTCACTTTCACTGGGATTCTCTCAATGCGAGCAGCAATGTCTTGCCACAGATCTGCAGCCCAGATTGGCTTTCCTTTCCTCTGCCAGCCATTCTTCTTCCAGTCTTTCAGCCAACCCCACAAGGCATTGGCTACCATCCACGAGTCGGTGTAGAGATAAAGCTTTGGCCATCTCTCACGTTCAGCTATGTTAAGAGCTAGCTGGACAGCTTTTACCTCTGCAAATTGACTGGATTCTCCTTCTCCATCTCTCGCCTCTGCAACTCTGCGCGTTGGACTCCACACTGCAGATTTCCATCTCCGCTTGTTCCCAACAAGACGACAGGAACCGTCTGTGAACAAAGCATATCTCTTTTCATCATCAGACAGATCACTGTAAGGAGGAGCTTCCTCTGCACGAGTTACTCTCTCCTCTGGAGGTTTAGCACAGCTTGTGCCTTCTGGCCAGTTTGTGATCACCTCCACCAAACCAGGCCTTTCGAGATTTCCCATTCGAGCTCGCTGTGTTATCAGAGCCATCCACTTAGACCAGGTAGCATCTGTTGCATGATGTGGTGAAGAACCTTTGCCTTTGAACATCCAATTCAGAACTGGCAATCTAGGAGCTAGAAGAAGTTGTGACTCAGTTCCGATGACTTCAGAAGCAGCTTTCACTCCTTCATAAGCAGCTAAAATCTCTTTCTCTGTTGGAGTGTAGTTTGCCTCTGAGCCTTTGTAGCCACGACCCCAGAAACCAAGAGGACGTCCTCGTGTCTCCCCTGGAGCTCTTTGCCATAAGCACCAGGTTGGACCATTGTCACTTGCGGCCGTGTACAGAATGTTCTTAATGTCTGGACCAGTTCGGACAGGTCCCAGACCCATCGCTTGGACTACCTCTCGCTTGATCTGGTCAAAGGCTGCTTGTTGCTCAGGACCCCATTGGAAACTGTTTCTCTTTCGAGTCACATCATAGAGAGGTTTCACAATCTGACTGTATCCAGGAATGTGCAGTCTCCAAAATCCCACTATGCCTAGGAAACGCAGAGTTTCTTTCTTGTTGATGGGATTTGCCATGGTGGAGACTCTGTTTATCACATCCATTGGGATGTGACGGCGACCATCTTGCCACCGCACTCCCAGAAACTGGATTTCTCTGGCAGGTCCTTTCACCTTGTCTCGCTTGATAGCGAAACCAGCTTGCAAGAGAATGTCAATGATTTTGTTACCTTTCTCAAAGACTTCTTCAGCAGTCTCACCCCAGACGATGATGTCATCGATGAACTGAATGTGTTCTGGAGCTCCACCTTTCTCCAAAGCATAATGGATCACTGCATGGCAGATGGTTGAACTGTGAATCCACCCCTGGGGCAAACGATTGAATGTGTACTGAATGCCTCTCCAGGTGAAAGCAAACTGAGGCCTGCATTCCTCTGCTATGGGAATAGAGAAGAAAGCATTAGCAATGTCTATGGTAGCATACCATTTGGCCTGCTTGGATTCCAGCTCATATTGGAGTTCCATCATGTCTGGTACAGCTGCACTCATGGGTGGAGTTACTTCATTCAAGGCACGGAAATCAACTGTCAGACGCCACTCTCCATTCTGCTTTCTCACAGGCCAGATTGGACTGTTGAAAGGTGAATGAGTTTTGCTGATGACCTTCTGACTCTCCAACTGACGAATCAAGTTTTGAATGGGCACCAAAGAGTCACGGTTGGTTCTGTATTGTCTGTGATGCACAGTTTGAGAAGCAACCGGCAGCTTTACATCCTCTATCTCATGTTGTCCCACAACTGCAGATTCATCTGAAAGCTCAGGTCTAATGGACAACTTCAATTTTCCTCCATCAATTTCTACAGTTGCTATTCCAAAAGCCCATTTGTAACCCTTAGGGTCTTTAAAACGCCCTTCTCTCAGAAAGTCAATTCCCAAAATACAAGGTGCATTAGGACCTGTTACAATAGTATGTTTCTTCCACTGCTTCCCAGTTAAACTTATATCAACCTCTATCTTAAACAACTCTTGAGATCCACCAGTGACTCCTTGAATAGTTATAGATTCTCCCCCTTGATAATTTGATGGTATGATGGTGCACTGAGCTCCTGTGTCAACCAAGGCCCTGTACTTCTGAAATTTTGAAGTGCCAGGCCACTGGATGTACACATCCCAATAGATTCTGTTATCTCCATTATCCCTTACCTCCCCCTGGCGGAAGGCAGGGCACCCCTAATGGTGGGGATTACCTCCACATGTACAGCCGGCACAATGTCCAGCACCAGAATTAGGATCACTGTTGGAGCTATCAGAGTTGTTCTGGGAAACTGAGGAAGTGACAGCTACCCTCCTGGTATTGCTACCTCGGGATCTGCCCCTCTGCAGCTCCCGTAACCTCCTGAAAAGATCAGAAGTTGGTTGACCATCCCATCTGTTCATGTTCTCACCAAACTGATCACGCAGAGTTATCCAGATACTGCCACGTGATTGCCTCTGCTGTCTGTTTTGGTTTGACCTATTCTGGAATGGCCTTCTTGGAGCACGTCTGTTCCTAACAGCTGAAACTTGTATCCATCTGGAGGAAGAGGAATCAGAATCATCCCCCTTCATCAAGTTGGATATGGAGGTTTTAAGTTCCTCCTTCAGCTCTTTCATGCAATTCTCCATCTTTCCAGACAGAGTTTCAATGGCTGAAACCAAAGAAGTACGTGCAAGACTATCCTCCAACTGCCTCATTTGGTCAGTGAAATGGCCAACAGTAGGAGGTGCTCCACCATAATTTCTTGCCACAATCCTGCTTGCCAGAATAGTAGCATAATTAGGAGGAGCAAGCTTAATGAGCTTTTTGGCAAGGCCTGTTCCAACAGGAATTTCATCAGGATTCAGAGTCTTATGATCACCATACATTACTTCTCTCACAGCAAACTCTCTCAGACGCTTGATTCCCTCAGCTATTGTGGTCCAAGGCTTAGGGTTCCATGGTAAATCATCTCTGCTGGGGTACCTCAGCGAGACTGCCAGTAGGAGGCGTGCCCACAGAGAAACTTTACCAATGCACTTGCCTAGGTGCCTGTCTATGCCTGTATCCTTTGAGAGCATCCCCAACTGAGAGGCCGACTTGTCGCCTACCACCAATGCTGGGGCTCCCATATCAAAACACCTGGCTAGCCAAGACAGGACTGGCTCATTATCTCCTCTGATGTAATCCTTCCTCACATGTCTAATTTCCTGTCTGGGTGCATTAGCTGACTGTATGTCATCCTCATCCTCATCATCATCATCATCATCCTGAGGTCGCTGTCCCCATAATCCTATTTTAATCCTCCGTTGAATTTCTTTGAGTTCAGAGGCACTACCAGCAGTTGCTAATCTACTAGGGTCTACATCCTGACCTACATCTCCATCATCCATGTGGGGTCTCAAGAGGTCTACCAGAGTTTTAAGGCTAACCCTCTCTTCCTCATCAGAAGGATCTTTCTTAACAGAGGGACCCTGAGTAGAAGGACCCTCATCTCCATCTGCACCATCTCCTGCAGCATCTGCATCTCCTCCTGCAGCTCCTTTGCGCTTTCTGGTGATAGTGGCAACCAAATTTACTGGCTTGGTTTTCACATTCACAGCAGAGTTGGAAGAGCAAGTAGCCTTATGTCTTTCTTGACACAGTGCTATCAGTAGCCATATGATTATTCCAAGAAGCAACAAAATTAAGATTAAGGCTAGTACAAGATATCTAAGGTACCACTGGTTCCAAGGACCCTCTGTAGTTGTAAGAGGAGTAACAAACTCATATGTGTCTGCTAGCAGATCCATAGTTGAGTTACCATAGCTTCTTAGCCCAATAAGACCATAACAGAATTCACCAACATTCAGTAACTTGTTCTTAACCCAAAGAAACGACTTATATGCCACATATCTCACAATCTTGTCTATCATGCAGGAAACAGCCCATCTGTAGACAATCACACTGATAACAGAGGAAATAAAATTACTCAAAATCCAAAACAGCTTCATTTTGCTTCCTAATCTGAGCAGAAATAAATCACAAGCAATCGAGCCCCGAGTTGGAGCACCAAAAATAAAAAGTGTGTCGGTGTGAGCTGAAATTCCCCCCCACCAACAATAACCAGAAGAGAAGAAGAAACAGCAGCCAGACAGCCCAGCAACTGCCCCCACTGCCGAACGCAGAATGTGCAGAGTGCCTACTTTGTTTTGGGTAATAGTTCTTAAACATTTCTATCTATCCAATGGAAGTGTTTAGAACAATCGTTATTTTGCTTTCTTACACCCAATAGTGACTTATTTACATTCTTTCACTTTCTCTGTTCTGAACTTTGCAAGGAAAAATTAAAAAGACAGTTTCAAACCATCACAGTGG